>NW_010271484.1:0-312 GCF_000690775.1 Eurypyga helias
GGGATCAGGATTGGGACCAGATCCAGGACCCGAACCTGGACTGGGACTGAGACCAGATCTGGAACCAGGACCAGGATTGGGACCAGGATGAGAACCAGGTTCAGGACTGGAACTGAGACCGGATCTGGAACCAGGACCAGGATTAGGACCAGATCCAGGACCAGGACCAGGACCAGGACTGGGACAAGAACCAGGATGAAAACCAGCATCAGATCCAGGATGAGGAATGGGACAAGGACTGGGAAAAGAACCAGGATTGGGACTGGGACCAGGATCACATCTGGAATGTGGACTGGCACCAGGAACAGGACT
>NW_010271485.1:0-4382 GCF_000690775.1 Eurypyga helias
CTTCCAATCCAAACCGTTCTGTGATATTCAGATCACAAAGTGATATTTCATGTAAGCACAAAACCCAACTTCATTATCTTATGGAGATGTAAATCCAGTTATTATAGGTATTGATACAATCTTGAAATGAAAGGGAGTAAGAATTAATGTTTCTTTTAAGAATGTTTTGGGTTATATCTTGGTCATATTTTCAAGCTTTTTTGTTCACGTGCTGGCAGAGTTGTTTCTACTCATTTGCCTCTTACCACAGCCTCTCTGTATGCCTGGCATTTCCTATATGATGTGGGGCTGTGCACACTCTCTGCACTGAGGCTGTCTCCTAGTTTTCAGCAGAGCTGAGCAGCACATACTCTGAGCCCCAGCTTCCTGTCAGGTACTTTTCTAATAGCTTTGTGTTTAACCTTGGAAAAGGAAGCTTACATGTTATACAGAATTCCTCTTCTCCTGTTCGTTAAAGGAATTGGACACCCCCCTATTATTACATGATTACGTCTGTTTGGGGACCACAAGGGTAACAAACCATTCACACTGCACAAATTTCTAAATTACATTGTGCAGGTATCAGTGCCCATAGATCTCCTTTGTAATCGTGATCATCTCTTACGCATAAATACTTGTCTGTCTTGTCAACAGGCAGCCGAAAATGAGCTCCAGATGACGTGTTGTTTTTTCAGCCATGAGTGTGTGTTTGAAAAGCTGTTAGTCTCACCACTTCCCTCTTCTCCCTGTTTTGCAGACACAAGGACACCACGCTGCCTCCTACCACCCCACACTCTTCCAGCAGGGAAGTCCTGGTTGCTGGAGCTGACAGACCACTTCACAGGTCTGTATTGTGCAGCTCTGTCTCTGTGGCTTTTATCTCCTTGCTCCCCTCAACCTCCCATCTGCCTCCCTCACAGGGAACCTGTGGGCAGCCCCGATCTTGAACTCTCCATCCCCTCCCAGATCGTTCTTGTCAGTAAATCTGTCTACAGCTGCATCCACAGCTTTCCCATGCATCTCACCGGCACGCCCAAGAGAGCCTCCTCTGTGCAGTAACTTCTGACGTTGGCAATGGTCACTCGAAACTACCCAGCCACTTGAGCACGCAGAGCTCTGCACCTGTTCTTACAGTATTTCAAGGGATGTCTGATGTTCTTCACCCCTTCTATCGCCCTGTCGGTCCCTACCAGGTTATTGGTCATATTCATATTTATTCATACTAGTGAGCACCTGTATGCTTTCCTCAGTCTGGTCCTCTGGGTTCATTTCTCTTTCTTTGATACATTTCAAGCTGCCTTCAGTTGATTAACACCGACTTTTGTCTCTGCTCTTCTGTGCGTCTGACCAGAGGTAGTGGCAAAGCCTTCTCCTCTGCAGTTCTCTAAAGCAGCCTTTATCCTATCTCCTGCTTCATCCGCTTCATCTTCAGATCATGGCTAATCCCCGTGCCTAATGCCTCCTTTCCCTTAGTACTTAGGTACCTTCAAACTCTCTCCTCTGTGCTTGTACCTATTCCCTTGGTGCTGGAGTTTGCAGGGGCAAACAGCTCTCTCCCCGGAGGCTGTGAAACCACGCTGGCCTAGAGCAGGGCACATGGAGAGGGCCTGCCTGACCCCTGGGGACTGTCCTGTTTGGCTCCTCTCAGTGGCTCTTGAACCCTTAGACTTGCTGTCACAGAGTGGCAGTTACTTTGGGACACTTCCAACACTGCTGTTCTTAAGGGGAAGATGTTTTGTTTGCATGGAAAAAAATGCTAATGATGCCACAGTTGTGTCTGAGTGCCCTGTGGTGCCTCACCCAGAGTGAAGAGGAATTGTGAGCCTGGTGCTCTCAGTCTCAAGTAACAGCCTCTCAGGGAAGGCTTAATCTCGATACCCCCAGATACCCCCAGTTCCCGTGGTGTTGGTTCACTGCCCACGTGGCATTGTGTCCTTTTGTTGGCTGGGGGATGCGTAAAAATGGTCAGGAAAACTAAAAGGTTTGGGGTTCGCTTGTTACTGCACCACATCAACCTGCTCCTTTGCGCTTCCCCAGAGCCTATTGCTGGAGAGTCTTGGGGCACCTCCCAAACATTACTCACCACCACCTCCCTCAAAACAGGCGATCATGGGGGGAGATAGGGCAGCGCAAACCCTGCCAAGACTGGTGTTCTGTCTCCCACATTATTGATGTAAACTCTGGAGGTGAACTGCACTGTTGAGTTCCCACCCATCATGGTGTTCTGATGATAAAGCTTAGATTAAAACCTCTTAAAAGTACAGTGCAGTCATAGTAAAACCGATATATCTCTTTTCCAATGAAGCTATCAAATTCTCTGTGCTGCGGAATGGTGTAATGTGTGTGCAATGCAGTTGATTCTAGTGCTTAACTGCCTGAGTGTGTCGTATGTGGGTTCAGTTGAAAACTAATGGAAAGGCCAAACATGACAAAGCCACAGGTATTCCCCCCTCCACTCCCTTCAATTAACACAGAGCTGCATTAAAAAGGTGTTTATGCTCATAGTGTACTGACGGGAACGGTTATAACCTGAATGCTGCTGTTGTACATTTTGCCAAGTATAATGTTCACTAGGAAGTTCAACATCACAGGTGAAAGGATAAGAAAAGACAAGTATCTTGGAAAAAAATTAATTCTCTGATAACACTGGAGACAACATATGATCTTAGCAGAAAGGATTTTTTAAATGTTGGGGAAAACTTTATTCTTTGGGCTCTGTCAGAAAAAAAAAAAAAAACCAAAAAAAAAACACCTGAGAAGGATCTTTAAATCTGGCTAATAAACTTCCATGCTTGAGGCAAGAAAAACCTGTTTCTAGTTTGATAACCCACCGGCAAAGTCGGCGGCACATACAGCTCCGCACGCTGCTCTAGCAGAGAGTAAGGCTGAAAGCTGCTGCCATGTTCTCTTTGCTGGAGGCCCAGAAAGCGAAGCATTAAGGTGCACGAGCAGTGGACAAATCCCCTCTTTGAACTGTGTGAGAGGAACGAAAAGGGACATGTGCATATCCCTGCACCGTTTGTTCTGATGGCCCCAAGACCATCCTCAGAGGGACGTTACAGTTAGGAAAAGCTACAGTTCCCAAGGCCCCAAAACTGCTCCGTGTGTGGACACAGCCAACAGCTGATAAAAGAAAAAACGTGGGGTTTTGGGGGCTCTTTTGCTGCAGTTTAATAACATCAAGGTTAGCAGTTTAGGCTCTCACCCGTAGGCTAACGTGAGGGTCATGGTAAGCAACATTTTTGAAATTAATCAACCTAAACCTATAACAGACTCTCTGCACTCACCCCAAACCACACATACATGGAAGGAAGGTGACTTGGGAAATCACCAGGCCTGGATAACTAGAAACGGGTCACTTGCACTCAAGTGTCTTTGCTCTGCTCTCTCTTTCAGATACTCCTCAAGCTGACAGCTCTTCATCTGTCGGGGAGGCTACGGGGTGTCTTGCTGCTGAGACATTTGGGCTTCGTCGATTCTCCACAGCGCGGCACGCAAGGATGGAGGCCTACAGCAGCACCTTTCCCTGAAGCTTAAAGATGCTACGTCCTAAAACTGAAAAGGGCTAATAAGAAGCAATACAGGAGAGAAAAACAAACCAGCGGTTCTGCTCACTGAGACAGGTGAATTTGTTTTGTTGTAGCCTTGTTCTTAGTTCCCCCTCCTTGTTCTGATGGATGTTTTTGTTGGTGGTAGTCTTCAAATGATCCTTTTCCTCCTTTCTTCCCTTTTTCTCCTGTCCTCAGCTTTCAGTCTTCTTTGAAAAGCAATACCCTGCTACTCAGGGGAGGTTTTTTGTCACTTGCACGCTGGGGTTCTGCAATTTTCCTTTTCCCTCCACTCCTAGTACAGCCCCACTACCCACTCCCTCCTGCCCGTCCCACCTTCACCAAGTCTCCCCCGTCTCCAGCACAGCTCTGGCTCTCGCAGAGCAGCAGCAGTCATCTAACAACTTGCAGCCACTAACCAACTGAGCGTCACACCTCTCGACAAGGCAGGTAATTATTTACAAACACGGCTAAGCTACTGCTGTTTGGTGTAACAGATTGTTCGGCTGATTCTGCTCAGAGGGCCCCAGACAACAATGGTAATGCTGCGAAAGGTCAGGGTTGGGAAGGACAGCTAGAGCTGTGCGGGGGAGCCGGGGACATCTGCTAACACCCTGCTTAGCGCTGAACCCTCCTTTCACTCTCGGGTGTGTGAGCATTAAACGTTCTGTACAGAATAGTGTCAAATAGGCTGCATCTTTAAAAGAATGCACAGAAAAGACCGTGGACTACGTAGTGCTCATCGTTCTACACGTGGTAAACGGGCACGGAGCAACTGGTCTGTCTCCTTTGTTCCCTGCGCGTGCTGCCGTGTGCGTGTGAAACACGCTGTGCTTGCGCAGGGAGAGGCCGCTG
>NW_010271485.1:4405-11517 GCF_000690775.1 Eurypyga helias
TGTTACGTGGGGACTCCCAACCTGAAATGCGGCATGACGTTCTTCCCAAAGGTGGAAGATGTATGGATTTTTAACTTAAATTAATTAAGAAGCAGAACCTTAATTAAGAAGCAGGTTGCTTCTGAAACAGCTAACCCACTTCAAAGGGCTGAGGCCGTATACTTAATGGGGAACAAAGAAGAGAAAACAGGGTCAAAACAGACCGTGTCTGTGCGTTGCTCTCAACCCATTCATCTTGCACGTGGGGGGTGCTCTGCTGGCATTTCAAAAATGGCACTGGAACATCTGCCACCCAAAAGGAGAACTGGGGTGTGCGGGAGGGGCATGTGGTTTATTCAAAAGCCACTGCTCTCCTTTTGAAGCAGAAGAGGAGCCAGATGTACTTTATGTTTTTTTCTCTCTGCCAACTCCTGGTCATGTTCCTATTGATTTCAGTTGATCCAGGACATCCCTCTTATCCTCGTTTTCTTTCCTTTTTCATTTCTCTCCCCAGCCCCCCACCTAGGTGGTTTCACTCCATGGAAGTGGCAGCCAAGCTGATGCTGTTTCATCCTCTCATCACACCAGCTACAGCTGCTGGCTGAAGAGTCAAGTGGTTTAAGAAAAACAAGAAATCAGCCTTTTGAAAAATGCCACATTTTTAGGACCTCAGTTTCCACAGAGCTCAGAGTCCTTCTGGAAGACACACCTCACTTTCAGGTAACTACTGTGTTCCTCGGTCAGTTCTAGTTGCCAAGTTAGTGATGTATTTCATAACATTAATTACGTGAGATTTTGAATCGGTCATTCCTGCCTCCAGAAAGGTGGTTCATCCCATTGTAAGGGGATGGTTTAAGTGATGTCTCAAAAAAGCCACCAGTTTCTTCAGGGAGACACACGGGCTAGAGGTAGTCACCTTTCTTGCTGATAAAACACCAGACGGCCTGTGGACTCACTGCTGAACGGGGCTTCCAGATGTGCCAGCCCGGAGTGCGCCCCAGGGGCTTTGTCAATCCTGCTGGCTGCCCACCGCACCGTTGGGCAGGTACGCAGGCACTGCTGCACGTCGGGCCTTGTGCTGCTGTGGAAAATGCTTTCGAGGGGTGCACCCCACACTAAAGAGATTGATGTGAGACATTAAGATAAATGCACAAAACACTTTCATTTTCTTTATTTTCAATCGATACTGTATGAATACAAAGTTTCTAGAAAGCTACAAAAATTCTACCACTTTATCAAGAAGGCATCAAAATGTGTCACTTTGCAAAGACATGAAAACACCTGCAGTAACCGACACAAAAATAGCATTTTTAGAGTGATGAAATAATTGCACTTAACTGTCATGGATATTAAAGTTATCACACATATGTACCGCGAAAGCTAGAATACATTTTTGTTTTTTTTACAAAGCACTTTATAAAAAAATTCTCTGCACACAAACCCTATAATTTTCATATTACTATCATACTAAAGATAAATTCACTTTAAAGCCAACACTTAAAACATTTTAAACAAAAAAAGGTACCAGTACCTACACACAGACAATAACAAATACAAGAATACTGTACTGCCAAGAGGTTTGACTGAAACTCCTTTTGAAAGCTTCTGCAAATATGTTAAGAAAACATTGGAGAACATTCACTTTTTTCAAAGAGCCTTCCCTCCCTGTCTAACCTAGAGGTACTTTATCATCAAAAGGCGAGTTCTACATCAAAAGTTACCAGCAGCAGTACAATATTAAAGTAACCACTGACCATATATGAATATGCTTAAGTCACAAACCCATTTTATACACATTACACAAATAAACATAAAGTGAGAATTCCATTAAGTCATTTACAAATGTGAACAAATGCACATGGCAAAAAAACCCCAAAACAAAACAAAATCCCAACCTGTTTTACATAAAACGTACTGAAGAATTAAAGGCTATTCAGGTTTTCAATGTTATAAAATTCTTTTGTCTCTTTTTTTTTTTTCAGGCACATATTGTATTTTTTGTCTGCAGTCATGAGCCTGAATCAGAGGCCCATAAAACAAAACAAAACAAAAACACATATTCTGTAAGGAGGTAACAGGGATCCATCTCCTTTTAGTCAACTGAGTGCATTTCAGATTTAATTTACACACTAAAACTAATTACATGATCTCAGCAAGAATGACCTGAAAAGTTACAAGATGAAGATGTCCGAAGTGTTTTTTGTACTCTGACTTATCCAGCCTCTATCTTTTTTAGGGGGCTAAACATCTCGTTATGAAAGAGAGGGAAAAGAGATCATCCTGAGAAAAGTACAGAACTGGACTCTGTTACACACACCTCCCGCCTGACCGGGTACGTGTATCAGTAGGGGTCGAGTAAAGGGCAAACAAGAGGGTTCTGGGTGGGAGTGAGCCGGGAAAGCTTTGCGGGGACCTGCTTCAGAAAGCCAGTCCGCCCCAGGGCTCGCAGTGGAAAAATAAATAGATACGGCTTAATACGTCAAATGTGGTATCTGCCCCCGACGGGCCAGTTACTCACACTCAACATCAATATACACCCTTCATTATTCCAAATGGCCTAGACCGTGGAGGTTCAGCGGCAGAAGCTACTGCCAAACGTAACACGCTGCAGCGGCGGTGGAAAGGGAAAGTGAGAAACAGGCATTAAATCTGCAATTCCTTCAAAATAGTGGTGCAGTACCTAAATACAATAATGTTGGAATTCAAGTAAGTGAAACGACATTTGTTAGTAGCAATTTTTAACAGCCCCAGACGGTACCATTCTGCTTTAAAAACATTGGAATGAGACAGAAGCGTAGTCTGTCGCACACGCTGACTAGCACAGCTGAAACGTTTGGTGACAACCGAAAAGATACGCTCTACTTGTGGGGCCAAAGTGTCTTTGCCCTACCTCGGTCTCAGTGAAGTCAACAGGATCACTTGTCCTACAGAGGTAAGTGAGATTTAGACCTTGAAGGAATAACAAAAATAATATTTGAGAGACAGGGAGCTTGAATTATCACAATATTTACCACACAGTGTCACAATATTTCTATATATAAAAAGTTAATCTTCGTTTTCATCAAATACTTTAAAAATCAAGTTAAAATTGTATTCACAACTATATAATCCCTCTGACAGCTTTTGGTTTTGCTGATATTTGTTCTTTATAACATCGTTTTCTTAAAATCTCGCTCCTCTTCCCATCAGTTGCAGTGTACAGCACGGCCCCCGTTCACAGAAGGTATCAAATGCAGACACATTACTAAGAGGAGCTGTTGGGTTGTTTTTTTTTTTTTTTTCCAAGACATCACCTGGGAGAAAACCAAAACCAAACCACCCTGTGTTTTGAATCGTGCTGGCCAGAGTTTCTCTATCAGCACCTTCATCCACCACGCTCACACTCGACATTTCGACGCTCAGAAACACACAATTGCATTTACCCTAGCTATTGTCTGTTTTCCATTTTCATCTTGGTTTATGCAGCCACCTTTCAGCATGCACAACTTTGTAAACAAAATCTTCTGTCTAAACAAAAAAATCTTCACAGATACCAAAATATTATTAAAGTCACATTTGTCCACTGCCTGAAATGCTGCAGTACACGGATCTCGTTACGCAGATGCACGGCTGGGTGAAGAGAAGATGAACGTGAATCCTTTTCCTTTTTGTATCACAGACAAATCAGTTGCTGGTTTGCAGTGCTGTCAGAAATGGCAAACAGTAGGTTATTCTTCAGCAGGTTGATCATTAGCAAAGTTCCTTTGCTACAAATGGTGCTCTTTTGCGAATGGAGGCCTGTAGATTCAACTTATTCCAGTAAACCAAAGGCATTACGGTGATAACTAAATATTTTTGGTCTCTCTACAAATTGTCATTATTATGGCAGCACTTTTCTAAGCTGGAATTTCAAACCAAAGGCACTTTTATGCTAGAGTGCAGAAGAGTCACAATTAATTATTTGGTCATGAAATTTAAGAAGGCAGCATTTATTAATACAATTCACTTTTCACGGAGAACTAAGCATCTGTAACCTTTCCTTTTGGTATAGACATTTAACTGCGTAGTAACGGGACTGACTTGTACAGAAGGTGGGTTTAGACCAAGCAGTCAGAGCGTTTCTGTGGGAAAAAATACAGATATTTTAAAAAATGGAACCAATTAATAAAACAATATATAAAATTTATGTTAAGAGGCTAAAGGTACTTCTAATATAATGCTAAGGCACTGCATATTGTAATGCTTTGGCAGCTCTCAATTAAAAGGTTCCTAAAAAAAGTAACAGTAACAAGATAAGTACTTCCAGCTTACAAAAGAGCTCACAGTTTACAGGCAGCCTGTTGGACTACACACCCCACACTGAACAGCTGAAGGATTAAGGCTTTTAAGAATTAACATATACAGGGTATGGATCATTTACAGAAGTGTAAAGAAAGGACGATGGAAGCAGTTTCCCCAATATGACATATGTGAACACCAATAAACACTGTGACTTTATACCCTACAGTGACGGCATACGTCGGGTGCCATATTCCATTACAAAAACTGTACCTGGATTTGCAAATCGACTTACGTGCTTGATATGCCTCAGAGAGTTGCTTGTTATTAAAAAAAAAAATCACCGAAACCACAATTCAAACCCTAAATAAAAGACAACTTTAGAACAAAATATAACAAAAAAAGTAGTTTTTGACTTGTAACACCAAGTGCTTAGAGTAAAGGGCTACCATTAGGCTGTTACAATGCAGTGCTTTTCCTGACGTGACAGTTAGTGTTAAAAACGAGCGTTAAAAGAGACCTTACCATGGACATGTTTCTCTGTTTGGTTCACGGAGTATAACCCGAAAGATCACCAGCCCTAATATCCACAAGCAGGTAACAGCTAGACACCGCGGCAATCATCCACCTACTAGCGGTAGCGCGGAGGCAGGCTAAGGGGTTTAAGGAGTCGCCCTGCTCCGCGGTGACGTTCCTATCGTCCTCCAACCCGAGACCTCACCAGAGTGAAGGACGAAGCTGGTCTGACGCGGACGTACAGCGACCCGCGGCCTTGTCTGGGTTAGATTCTGGTCTGGGTCGTTCAACAACGGGCAATTCTAACAGAGGGCACTACACAGAAATACAATACCCCAAAGTTAAGACTGGTTTTTTTGAAGACTACAGCACTGTGTCTGGGAGTAAATTCTAGACTTAAACTGTGCACGAGCCCACACTGGTAAGGGGCAGGGAGGAGGGGCCTGCAAAATGTTATCTTTGATTCAGGCCTGCACAAGGCCTTCCCGAGGACGCTCTCGGCGGTCTACTGCACGACTGGTCTTCAAGGAGGCCTGTGCTTGGCCGGGCAGCCCTCAGCCTTTCAGACAGAAGTTTTGCGTGAGACCCCAGTGCCGGCCGCAACAACTGCTGCAGGGGCAAAGAAACTGAGCAACGCGCTCCGGGGTAGCCAGGGGGAAGGAGACTTCTCTCGCGTGTGCGTACCTCAGACACCGCTCACGCCCGCGGCCATGGTTTGAAGCCTTGCAGTACTAAAACGTCTCCAGCCGTACTTCACATCCTGGAGTCTTCCCTGAATACGTCAGAAGGATGAATGCTACCACACCTGGATGCAAAAGGACATCAGACCCCACCTGGTACGTACGTGTGTTTCATATAGGGTCTTCACCAGTCAGAACTGGAGAGACAACTGGGGGAGGTGTAAGAGCACCATGATAAAGAGGAAAAGGAGAAAAAAAAATCTCCAATCTTCTTTGCCTAATGTTGGTTGTGATTT
The DNA here is from genome assembly GCF_000690775.1 of Eurypyga helias. Taxonomy (NCBI): domain Eukaryota; kingdom Metazoa; phylum Chordata; class Aves; order Eurypygiformes; family Eurypygidae; genus Eurypyga; species Eurypyga helias. The sequence goes on from NW_010271485.1 coordinate 10,134, forward strand.
TCTAGCGTCTCATAGATATTAAAGCTGTTGATCCTTTCAGAGGTGTACAGATTCTTCTTTCAAACACGTTAGTGTTTTACTTTCGGTCTGCGAAAGACTCGAGGCTCTCGCAACGTCAGTTGCTTCCGTTCATCTCAATTTCAGAGTTGCAAGTTTTTCACTCAACTTACTAGAAAACATCGCTGTCCATATAAAATATAACTGCACACACAAGACTACATATAATGCGAGTCTAAATCTTCAGTATTTACCTACTTATTGCAAAATGAGCCATCTTTTTCATTAAATAATCAAATTTTCATATTAGTACAATACAACTTTATACTCTTTTAAAATACACTAGATATGTTAGGGGTAGGGGGTGACTCTTTCTCTGTGATACCTGTTTGAAGGTTTAATGGATTAGAAGATTAGTTTTAGCATTGAGAAAAAAATACAAAATTTGCCTAATTTTAGGACCTGTCTGTTTCTATCAGGCATTTCTTAAGGCTATATTTTTCATTTGGTTTCAAACAGAAAAACGTTTCATTTTAAAAAATAATTTAGTGAATTACATTCGTCCATATCTTCCACCCTAATCAGTTACAAAGATAATTCTATAAAGATTATTAACTTCGTGTACTCATTTACAGTTATAGCTAAAGATTCATTTCAATTTCACTTGCATTGTAAAACAAGTATTTCATGTTGGAAAAAAACCCAAAATAAATTCTTATAAATGCTGTCAGTTTTTTCCCATGGCAAATGCTCTGTCATACTTTTTTCTATCAGAATTAAAAATAGGCCTCCACAGACAGAGGCATTAGGTTCTTAAATACAGTCTTCCCAAAGAACTGTGGTTTACAAATTTGAAGAACACTTAGTTTTAGAAATAATTTTTACAACTGTACCAGAATTTCACAGCTACAATTCTATATGAACACATTAAAAATGACTTCACTAAAACAGGCTTTAGAAAAACGTGGGTGAAAGTTGGGCCAGAGGCACTGCCACTTAGTGTTGAGGTTTACAGTCTGTGTTTTGATAAAGAAGTGAAATGAATGTATATATAAATAACTGCTCAGTCCTTTACAAGCCTGTAGATATGATGCTGTGCTCCGTGTTCGCTGTTCGACACTTCGAATACACACGCCATGCAGAGCAGGGTTTCTTGTGTATCCCTGTTTGTTACGACCTGTTTGGGGGAAGGAAGAGGTAGACAGTCTATTACAAATTCGGAAACACCAGCGCCAAAACAAGAGCTGACTGGCTCGGGTTAGATGTCCTTCCGATGCGACTGTTTGTCGTCTCTGGCAATTCAAAGTGACCTCCAGAGCGAGCTGCGGGGCTGAGCCGGGGACACTGAGATTCATCCCACCGTGGCTGCGTGAACGTCAGCCGCCGT
>NW_010271485.1:11739-41441 GCF_000690775.1 Eurypyga helias
ACCGTGAAAGCAAGCTGGGCAGCCAAGCTGGGCAGCCGCGTGAAACTGGCTTAACGGCCACGGTGCGGGCCGTTCTTCACGCCTTAAATCACCTACTGGGTGTACCCGTTACCGCATGCTTTCCTGGCCCAAGGCCTAATTAACACCACTGACACCTGCAGCATTGTAACTGGCATCGCGGTACGAACGCAGCAGAGGAACGGGATGGTTCAAAGTTAGTGCCTCAGGCTCGCTGCAAACACCACATAGAAACTCGCATGAAAAAGAGGAGAAGTAAGCTGAATTTGCTGGGAAGTACCAAAGATGTTTGTTCACGCTCTGAGCCAGCTTAGCCTTTTCATCCTTAGCGTCTACGGCGCACAGCCCCAAGAGTACTACTCTGAATTCAGCGGGATGATCTGTTTAGTAAGCAACACGGGATTCGGAAACTGGTTCTAAACATTAAAGTTAAGCAGCTATAGAAAGCACAAGTGTTTTAGAAATGGGAAAAAACCCCAGTGGGTCCATACCAATAGAATTGTGAAATTTTCCAACACGCTGTTCATCATGTATTTCTCTGGTAAATGCTTCAGCTTGTGTATGAAGTTGATCATATATTCACACATCGGAGAGCGATTTATTCTGTACACGAACCGGCCATTCTCAAACCTTGCATATTCAGTCTGAAAAAAAACAAAGAGCGTTGTTTAGGATAAGATAATTCAGAAATAGCCAAAAAGCGAACACTAAATCTCTCGCCTGCTTTCCTTGTCTAGACGGAAAACCAGGGAAAGCGGCTCTCGGACACACACGCGCCTGCTTGCGAAGTCCCTGTCTGAGCTATGCAGTGCCTTGCTCAAGGGCCCTTGTTTATTGAAAGTTAGAAGATCAATACTTGTTCTCTAACCTGTGTTTTAAAAACCTGGAAAGATCAGGGTTACACCAAGGTAAGTCCAAGTCACGTAAAAATTAATTAAGTAGAAAACTTTGTGGTAAAATGACATTACGATAGTTCCAGGGCAACTGTCTGCAAAGGGAACAGCTACAAAAGCTTATGTATTTACACCTAAATACACACTTACAAACATAGCTGCATTATTACCTGGTTTAATAGGCAATTTATGATTTACAGAAAGATGCAAGACTAAGGCAGAAGAAAACCAGGCTGACTGAGACTGCAGGGGCTCACAAGGGGCTGAAGGAGGGTACGGCTGCGACCCTCGGACTCCTGCTACCCAGCTGCCAACCACTCAGGTCAGGTGCTCAGTGGCTTATGGGTCTCTTTGGCCTTCTCTAGGCTTGGAATAATGGCAAACGTTTTTATGGTCACCAGAGAAACATTTAGCGTAAGAATGACACAAACAGTGACCAGGACATCTATAAAGTCTCAACCTGTGGCTCTAGGTTAAAATTTCTGTACAGAACCGATACTGCAGAGCACAGGTGTAGGCGTGGGGCTTAGTACACAGAGGACAGGTTAAACAGGGGCAGTTCCATTGTACAATAAACCAAGTACCTACCTGAACACACCATACAGCTCCGTGCTTGGAAAAGAAAAGGTGAAAAACAAATAAAGGCCCTTCCACGTTAAGAAAATACGCAGCTCCGTATTCAAATGCTGCTGGTGACTGGGGAGAGCATGCCTTTCGTGCATGAAGGAAGGAGGGGTATAGACGGAATGTCACACACCATCCATGGCTTTAAAACCTTTAAGAAACCTAGATGATCGAGGGTCACTGCTCATCACCGGGAGCAGAAGCATTCTTGCTTCAGCTCCTTCCTGCCAGCTGACGGAGGAGGCAGCACCGATGCCAGCTGCAGGTTCCCCACCGACGGGTGCCGCAGGCAGGGTGGAGCAGGCTCTCCGAAGCAACAGGTAACTAGGATTTTACTGTAGTGTCACCATTCACACAGTGATTTAAAATGAACCTGCTGTGAAGAAAAATACTCTTTTGGGAAGGGTTAGAGGAAGGAAAAGCTGGAGAAGAGCAATGTAAAGACAAGGGAGAGAAAAGCCTAATTAAAATGAAAGGGAACCAGGGAATCACCCCACACGTCCCATCGCAACACCCACCTCTACTTTTTCTACGACTTGCTTTCCAAATGAGCAGACTTTGGTGGAACAGGTGATTGTCATGTTTTCTGAGCTCTCGTACTGACTAGTGACTCCATAAAATGCTCCTGTATCATCTTGAATGTTGCAGTTTAAGTCAGCCTGTTGGGAAAAAGTAATAGATGTTGAAGATTTTATCTCCCGTTTGACAGTGTCGGTACAATAAGGTGTAGTTAGTTCACTGCTCTTTTCAGAAATAAGTCAGGGGGGGAAGTTTTATAGTGACAACAGTTACAGTCTGCCAGGAAGGTACCTGCCTAGTCGTTGCAGAAAAAACCTTATGGAGTGGCAATTTTTTCAAAATTTGCATGACAAAAGACAACCCAGTGTTTCTCTGGGCTACAGGTGACGTTCTTGCCTGGCAGACAGCTGATGGAGTCCCTGGAGCAAAGGGAACCATCACCTGTGAGGAGCCTGACTCCTCTGGAGGGAACCCGGCCCGCGGCCTCAAATTCAACAGAGCCATCCCGCCGTAGTACACCTTCTCCTTTTCCTTTCTTAAAGCAACAAAATCCTCACGGCAAAGGCAGACAGCTGCGCAAGGCGGGAATTGATGCCCGACACCACTCCAAGCCGTCCGGCCCTGATTCAGCAGAACACGGGACTTGGCGGAGCTGTAGGACGCAACTCCCTGGCTCCTCACGAGCTGTGCGCGCGCTGCGCCGCGCCTCCCGCCCCAGGAAAATATTCCTGAAGCTATCCGCCTTCTTTCAGCGTCTCCCTGCAGCCTCAGTGACTACCCAGCTGCCTTTGAGAGCTCGCAGCAGAGACCGAGACTCGCAGGATGAAGCGAGGAACAGCGCTACCTTTAATTATTTATATCCGAATCCGAGTCCTGTGCACAGCGTGAGTAATTTGGCTACAAAGCAACAGCACAGGTCACATGCTGAACCCAACCTCCCCAGCAGCACTGAAGCTGTTCTGCCACTGTGCTCTTTGTCATCATGAATCCGTTTTCAAAAGCTCTCAACTTAAAAGAGCACTAATACGGACGCAGGCAAAGTCGAGGGATATCCGCAGCTGGATTTGTTGATTCAGGCATTAGCTCTGCTGACATCATTGGTGCCCAAGGAGAGAGCGGGCAGGGTTTTCTTTTTATGTGGAAATAGCTGATCAGCTACCGCAGCGTAACATCTACGAATTGCCCCAGTTTTTAACTTACTCAGAGACAAGCATTTTAAGGGAAGCACACTTCCACGGTCGTTTCCCTCGCCAGTCCAGCTCTGCCAGGTCGCATCCCTCATATAGAAACGTAACAGATACTTTCATGTCTACCTTGAGACTCTAAAAAACCCCCAGTTTACAGGTATGTTTATTTACCAGTTAGCATGGAACATTTATAATCCTGCCTTCACTATAGTTTGGTCATTTGTAACTGCTGTTTAATTTTTAACTAGGCAACAACTCATTAATTCTACTTAGTGTCTACAGACCTTATTTGCAGTGCAACATTCTGAGGCAATCCGCTGATAATAGCACACACTGAGCTAGTCTGTGGTATGGAGAAGACACAGGTCTAAGGTTACTTCAGGCTGGCTTTGGTAAATTAATCAGCGGAGAAGTCTCCCGAGGTTTACACACAGTATCACAAACAGCCCTACAGTCACCTATTTTGCATAACAGAAAGAAATCCCGTCGCTATTCCACCTTGTTTGGCACACATGTTTCGCATGAGGTCAGCAGTTAATGGTTAGTGCACGTCTAAGCAGCGTGTTCACCCTGAGCTGTAAGAAATCGTCCTAAGCTAACAGGAAAAAAAGCAATTTGCCATCACAGCTGGTTTGCAGTCGTAACAGGACAGACATCTAAACAGGACAAACGGTAGTAGCCATCAGCCGTGCCACAGCTGCTCCAGTGGAATTTCTGAAGAATAGGGATTTCTGATAAAACAGTTGGATTATTGTGAATAACAACAACAGTAATCTCTTGAAAAATGGTTATTCCTTTTGCTACCGCAATTGCAATTTTACTGACAAAACATTTTCTTTTTCTTCCCCTTTCAGAAATGGACAAAATAGGTAAGAAATCATAACTAAAATCCTCCTTAAAATGTCACGTTGCCAAAAGGGTCAACCGCACAGACCTTGCATTTCAAGCTGCCGTAACAACTGCTTATAGAGTTAAAAAATAAGAATAACTTTTTATCTGCTGCCTTTGGATTTTGAAGCCCACTGAAAGAAAAATCTGTTGTATTTATGTGCTGACATTTAACCTGGAGAAGTAACACATGTGGCCATCTGGCGCCCTGTTGATCACTCCTCCCACAGCTCTTCCAGCTCCTGCTTAAATCACCAGGAGTCCTGTGGACACAAAAACACAGGCTGGGGCCCTGATGTTTGAACGAGGAGCGCTTGAAACTGTCACTCCGATGTCATGACTTACGCAGTCACGACACCGTTGCAAACGTCCCATGATGGCAATATAGATGTGCATCATCTTTATCTGCCATTCAATATTTTTTTTTTAGTCTAGTATACAACAAAAGTGATTTCAAGGAACGAAAGCTTTTCTTTTAAAAACCAGATTTCATATTCAACCAATTACAAACTGGTAAGAGCTGAAGCTTTAAGACTCCTCCAAAAAGTGTAATGCCATCGTAAAAATCCTAAGAGTTGGCAACAGCAAATACTCTTAAACGAAGGCTTCACGAAAGCCTCTCTCAGTACGGAACGGGTTTGCTCTGCTCTCACATACTGCAACAAATCTTGCCCCTCAGTCCGTGCTCACGTTTCACTCGAGGCCGAGTACATGAACAGCAGGGAGGGGTGCGCAGCCTTGCGAAGGGGCGATTGTCACGACAAGGAAGTATTCCGCACCAGGCACTGAACCCTTTACCCCATGCTGAATACCTTTTCTAAAGAAGGAAAGACTAGGACTTCTGGTAAAATAAACACTTTGGGTGAAAAACGATAGTGAAGGACTTGCTAATTCTATTGCTATGGCTTACACAGGATGGGGTTTGTCTAAACACATGCACCTGAAGGCAAAATTGCATTTCTGGAACTGATGAATTTAACTGACAATTAAAATTCAGGGGATTTTCCCCAGCCCCAAAAAGGTTATGAGAGTACCAAAAGGGGGGGAAAAAAAAAAAAGGGCTGTGCTAAGAGTGGGTACTGCTGTGAGTATGGGAGTTGTAGATGCAGCTCTGAGCAGGAATAAAGTGATGCGTTACCCATATATTCAGTTCTACAGGCTTCTTACTACAGTATTGATTCCAGTTCTTGTCTCCACATTTTAGAAAGGATGTTGGAAAATTGGAAAGTGTTCAGAAAAGAGTTACAAGAATGATTTCAGGTCTGGAAAACATCCTTTGTAGTGAATGACTAATGAAACTCCATCTACTTACTTTTTCCAAGGGAAGTTTTTCCACGACTTTGTCATAGCCTACAAGTTGCTACATGGGGAAGAGTCTTCTGATAGATTAAATCTTGCAGAAAAGGACATTAAAAGGCAGAAAGCTAAAGCTCAGTGAGAAACAAGGCAGAGGCTGGTAACCCTTGCAGCAATGAGAAGCCGGCAGAACTTTCAGATGTGGTGGAATCGCCATTACTCGGGGTCTTTTTTAACCAAGCGAAATATCTAACAGGGATGCTCTGGTTCAAGTAGGCTTATTGGCCAGAGGCAGACGTTACTTAGCGAGGTTCACTGCCCGTATTACAGGAGAGGCAGGACTAGATAAATATAATAATAGCAAAATTGAAATATAGGAATTTATCTGATTAACCTCAATTAACCCTCTCCTTATAATTTCCTTTTCCAATGATCCCTGTGAAAAATGTGCAACAGCCAAGCTTCTGGAGAAGCCTCTCACGCTGCAAACAGCTTTGCCTCATTATTTCCTTGGTCCTCTGTCTCTTCTCTTGCATTTCAGACTCAAATTGCAAGTGTTGCTGGGCTGTAAACCAGCTTTCTTCTGCGCAGCTTCTCATGCGACTACGCTCTGACCCATGGCTCCAGGAATCAGGGCTGGGGAGCACTACTGCAGCATATACAAATAAATAACCTTTTAAATGGTTATTTCAAATATATTGGCATGATTTCAAATATGAGGGCATTCTGAATATTCTGGTATGATCACACATGGCGAGCTGGAATCCACTGAATTTTAAAATACAGGATCAACGCAATTTAGGAAAAAAACCCCAACAACTTAAAACCACAAATGGATTGTTATTTTTTAAAAGTAAATTTTTCAAGAGTAAATAATTACGGTTTATTTCTAAGAGCTGTGATTTATATTAGACGAACGCATTCGGCGGCAGGAGCGGCACTCAGTTTTCTGGCACCCTATCTACAGCGGTTGTGTAAGAGCATGATTAATTAATTAATAAAGCATAGCGTGACAATGGGTAGCAGTGAAAATATTACACGTTAAGAGCTGTTTGACGTGCTGCATGGAGAAGCTTCTGTCAGCGTGCCAGAGCAAGCACCAAAACAGAGCTGGCTGCAACCAAAATAAAGAGTAAAAATAATAATAAAAGCCCTTCTTATTCCCACTGACTTCCGAAGAGCTCTCAGGCCCCGTGTTAAAGCGGGGGGCAGAGGGAAGTGCGCTCATGTAGTAATAACAGCTTTGGCCAACAGAAAAGCAACTCCAGCAAAAAATTGCTGAGAAGAGCCTAAATACTTCATGCTGAGTAGAAGGAAAACAGCACCTACTGGAAACAGTGGGATCTGGGGAGGGCCAGCACAATTTACACTGGCATTCAGTAGTGAACATCCAGCACCTAAGGTCACTTATTAACAACACACGGGCTTTAACAACCGCTGACTGCGGGGAGGTGTGTTACTCATATGACTGCATCACGCCTCCCCCCTCCTCTCCAAAGAGTGATCAAAGAGCAGAGATTCCAAATTGTGAAGCAATTTTTTCCAAACGGGAGCATCTGGGCGGTTGGCACGTTTCACCGCGCGTTACGCTGCAGCTCAGGAATTGCATCCAGGTCTGCCACATGGTTGGGCTTGTGATGGACAGGCCAAGCTGCTCCGGCTTCCCAGCTGCTCAGCCCCCTCCGCCCATTATCCAGCCTCCAGCGCTAATGCCCTCGCGTCAATGTGCCAAGGGGTCCTCCACCAGCCCCACGTGAGCTCCCCGCGCCGAGAAGGCTGCGACGGGGAAAAGAAAATGGATGTCTGCTTTCTTCCACATCTCGTTTGTTTTGCATACATTTGCATGCTGGCCATAGACCCATTCACATCACGGATCCCATTTGTGAGTTGCAGACCATTTGCCAGTCAAAGCTGGCGAGCGCGCGCGCGCGTGGAGGGAAATCCAAGATTCGAGAGCGTGCAATATAAATTACATGTAGAAATTAGAAAGGAGAATTAAAAAAAAGGCAGGAGCCACAATTGTGCGTGCGTGAATGAAGGGCACAAAGAACAGCGGCACCTTCTGAGGCGGCTGGAGGCGCATGGGGATAGATTCAGGAGGGGGTGGGAGGAGACCACAGGCGCAAGCCATTTCTGCACACTGATTACATGGGTAAATTGTTTGTTCCAGTGTATCACAAAGGGAAGGAGCATTATTTTTCATGCCACAGCTGTTTTGAATAAGAATAGGCATAAACTTAACCGTCCTCCTCATGTTACTTACCACTAATTATGGCATATATTTACATCTATAAAACAGTGAAATTTTGGGGGACATAATTTAATGCCCCTTTATTGTGTAGATTCCTTTATTTCCATCCCACATTTGAATTTCAAAAATGTTTGGGACTTCAAAGCATCTTTAAAAGCTTGTCCTAATTATAATATGCATTACTTTCTAAAACTCCTAGTTTGCATTACAGATTCCTGCAAATAGAATCATTAATTTTAAACAGCAATTAATATCATCCATGCATCTTCGCAGGAGTTTGGGTCTCTATTTCAGAGTTGCACTCAGCTCTGACTAGGCTTTCCTCAGTCCGAGGAACAGTTCAAGCGACCGCAAACATTTAAAATTAAGGCAGTGGATCAGATCACCAGAAAGCCTGGCAGCCCCAAATCAGTTTATATCAGCTGGTTCTTTTCCTTCTGCCACGAGTTAGAAAACAACCCTCCTCTTTCAGGTGTATTTGCTTCTGTTACTGTTCTGTAGTTGCAGAAGGCAGAGCGCAGGCATGGTACAGAGTGTCTGGCAGTGTCAGAGACACAAAACCCACGTTTTTGCAAGGCGTGAGATATATTCTTTCTATCAGCAGCACTACGAGTCCCAACAGCGGCACGGACCCACTGCGTGGCCCTGTGAGCTATGCAGAGAAGGTGTGCAAAAAGAGAGAGCCTGCCTCAGAATCTGCAACTGGGGATTGAGGCAAACTGTGAGAGAGAAGTAACAAGCTAGACCGGAATAATTCAGCCTAGGCTGCAGCAGAGAGATAGGCAGCAGCGAAAAGTGTTTGCCCCATGAACTGGCACTAGACAGGGGCAGAGCTGGTGGGGTCATCCAGGGCGGTAACGATGCCTTCCAAGAGTGAAAGGAGCTGTACATGCTCATCACAGCAGACTCAAAACGAAGGTACTGGAGGCATAGGGGAGAGGTGCTGGGGGAGCTGGGACAGCAGCGTGCTTCGCCATCAGCACCGCGGCCAGGAAGGCAAGGCCAGCAATAACGCCCCAGACAGACATTTTGGGGTAAAGCTGGAGGTGCAAGCCATCATTTATCCTAACTCTTTCAGGAGATCCAAGTGTGTTATTTAGTATTAGATAACTTACGACTAGTAGCGGGTAGGCAGCAGGGATAGCATCAGATATCAATATGAGTAGAACTTCAACCAATAAAAGAAACCAACAGAGGCAGCATGTGTTGACTTTGCTTTTAGACAGGCTAACCAGAAGTCCAAAGACGAGAAAACTTTGGGGCTTTTCTCAAGTCACAAAACTAACCGACAGGTATCTTGACCCTACTCAGATTAATCCTAGACGGTATGAACCATACCTGATTGTTTTACACAGATTTGGCTTATTTTGTTAGTGACTAAGGTAACAAAAGCAGGATTGTGCACTTAACCTGCACCCAGGGAAAGGTTTCATCTGCAGGTATTCTGCAGCCTCGTCTGAATTCCTCATCAGTGCTCTACCAAATAACTTTTACATTTATTTAAGAACCTTTATTTTTGTTTTCATTTCATATCCCTGTAATCTCCAGCTTCATATCACTGTCACACAAATTTCCTCTGCCGTATCGTTAGTATGTCGCTCCTTATTTACTCACTGTACGGAGTGCAAAACACACCAAGTGAAGCTCCTTCTACCTATTCCTGCAAAAGCTGGTCTCTGGGGTGACTCCCCTTCACTCCCTGGATCCTAGTGACTACCTGGGATAAGCCACAGCCAAGAGTTGCTGCCTTCTGGAAATCGCTTTGCAGGCTGGTAAGGTTGGTTGCTTGAGGCGGTGCGAAAGGAGGTCTCTTCCTTTCGTACCTCCTGCACTGTCAGGCAGGAAGAGGCCCAAAAGCGCCATGTCCAGGTGTGTCAGCAGGACTGAGGTCAGAACTCACCCGCTGCCAGCATCAGGCTGTATTTCACAGGAGATACGATCTGTAGGAACCAATAAACCTCTGCAAAGCAAAGCAGCCCTTTGCTCTGTACTCCGCACCTCTGATGCTTTGCAAAGTCAACTCCACAACTGCCAAATGTCGTCTTGCAAGACCACAGACTTTTCCCTCCCACCTTTTTGTAATCAAACCTTATTATCTTTATCGCAGGGAAAACCAGACTGAGGCTAAGAAGCCTCAAGCAGAATGAAACAAGAAAGAGCAAGAGGAGTGCTCCTTTCCCGATACCAGAGCTAAGCCGCCTTCTGCCTTGGTCATCCTCGAGGCGAGCGCTTCCCACACTCATTTTAACATCTAAACAAAATACCCTTTTTCCTGGCTCCAGCCACACACCAACTTCTCCTCAAATCTGTTTACAGGCTCCCCATCACTTACGGCATCAAATTCCCACCTTCGCTTTCAAAAGCTTCCACATGCCACGACACCCTCCTGCTTTCCTTCCCTGGTTTCCCTCAACTCCTCTCACTCACAGCCCCTGGTTTTCCTCCGCTGGTTCTCCTCGCAGTGCTTCCTCACCTCTACGCCTTTTGCCCAATGCAAACTCATTCTCTTTTGCTCACGTGACAATCCAGTTCCACCAGAACAGGAGCTCTGGCTGGACACTGATGCCAGGGTACACTCAGCAGCTCACAGCACCGAGCAAATGGTCGGTGGTTGAACGACCACGGGGAAGACAACAGAAAGGCCGGGAGGGGGGAACAGTTAAACGCAGGGTGATGTACTGTGAGTAAGCGATAACCACGCAACAGGAACAGAACCCGGGAGCAGTCACACTTTTGGAGTAGCAGGAGGCAGCGGATGACAGGAGAGAGTGGATAATGATTCAGAAGTGGATATTTAATTTAAAAGAAAAGGACATGAATACAAAAATTAATCTATTTTCATATTAATAAACTTGAAGTTACTAATAGGGTCAAAAAGGTTGTCAGCAACTTTTGTCAGCTTTACACTGGTAATGATGACTGTTGGGAACAGTTTCTCGACACTCCCCATAAACATCGGAACAATGTCCTTTTTTTCCTGAAAACATGTCCTGTTGGGGGGAAAGAAATTAAGGATAATGAGCTGACAGATTAGGATCTAAAGCTCACGACTAAGTACACAGCCATCTTCTGTTTTTCAGAAGAATACATATTTCTAGCTGAGGGTCACTGGTGTTTACTAAAACTGAAGTTTATTCCTAGAAGGGCATTCATCGTGATTCTTGCTATACCCAAGCACTGCCCCTGGATGAGAGAGAAAATCCACTGGTCTGTTTTAAGGTCATGGCTCAAGAAGGCATGCTCACCACATTTTTAACGCACAACTCAGAAGGATGTTAGCACTGTATGTTTTTAATCTCTAAGTTAATACAGCACAGAATTGTATTAAAAGACCATTACGTTGGAAGGCATGGTGAGATTAGGAAATGTCGGACCGAAGTTGCCTGCGCATCCTGACTGCTGAACTGCATCGTGATCCAGTCTCTAGCTACACGACTGCACGCTTGCCCTCTGGGAACCCACACAGTATTTCTTTGTCATCATTATTCAGTGTGGCCCAGTCCCTATTTCCTAGACTACTCAAACCCTGTGCTGAACACAGAATTATTAATTTTATGAAAGTTTTCTTCATGGCATTGTCTTGATTCTTTATAAACAGCCATGACACTGATTTCTCCATGACCATGTGAGACAAAGGGATGGTATCACCATATATCACAGATAGGGAACTGAGGCAAGAGCCTTAAAGGTGTGCACTGCCAATAGGAGACCAAGCAGAGAAGGCTGGCACTTGAATTTTCAAAGCCACGCATACAAAACAGACCTTAAAGATCCAAAGATCACCTCTACTGGCTTCAGATACATTTTTGAGCATTCAGCATGCCTGAAAATCAGTTTCCACATGGAGAAAAAGCAGAACATAGAACACACATACATCAGTGACCATAGCGTGAATCTCTGCTGCTTCCTTCTCTAACATAAAGTCTGAGGCTTGTCATTCTCTGTGGGAACTGAGAACAGGCAAGTGAGGTGACATTCATTTTGCCAGTGGGTTTCACAAGTATTTATTACACAAAGTGGACTGGTGAGATGACGGGCCTCAGTTCAAGACCAGGTTTTGAAAGGAAACGTGTTTAGTGGTCACAGACCCTTAACCTCCAAGCCTTATTCCTCTGCCCTTATGCTCCTCCTGTTCCCATCTCTCACATACCTGTCTCTGCTGTGTGCCTTCATCCCTACGTTTCCATGCAGCCTCCTTATCCCAAACGCGCCCTCTTCCCATTGCCTCCCTCTTTCTGACCCTACATTCTCACCTGCCTTTTCCAGGCTCCTGGTGCCTGCTGTGTTTCAGCTCCCAGTTCTCTGCTCAGCCAGTCCTGAAACGCCCGGTCTACAGCACCCACACCCAGATGTAAGCCTCAGGCATTTCTCAATGGATTTCTTCTGCAGTCCAGCACGGCTCCTGCTCAGTGGCTTACCCCTTCTACGCCCAGATTTGAGAAAAGAGTCTCCCTCATTCCCAGTTTCCAGTTCCAAATCTGGTGCCACAGAAATGCTGGGTAAGGTATGACGTCTGGGGTATGTACAAGGTGGAGATAAACTTTGTGGTGATAGATAAACTTTACCTGAAAGCCGTAAACACCAGGAAACCTGATCATAAGCAATGATTCCAGATCAATCTTTTCTGGTTTCAGCATCAACCTGTCCACTCTGTAATTAGATCCTGAATATGCCCTTTTCACTGATGTTTTAAAAGACAAATTTAAAATGTTTAGACAACTGTTGCTATGAAAAGGAGTCTACCACACAAAATACCCCAAGAAATTAATGAGCAGAAAAAGCGTTAGTGAAAGTGTAAGATCCAGCCTGGAGGTTTGACAATCCTTTTGGTTGAATCTATGGCACTGCTAATATGAGATTTTGTAAATGCAATAAGAAAAAAACTGATCTATGAATGAAATTTATCAAAACTAGAACCATATATGACATCTTAGCCTTCCATTCAAACTTTTTTTTCACTCTTGCTCACAACTGCTATGAACAGATACAACTTTTGGAGCAGAGTCCCACGGCTGACTAACAAAAAGGCAAGGGGGAAGCAGATGTGTTCTGGCAACCAAAAAACATTTAAGAAAAACCCTGAACCCTCCCAGGTTTGGAGTCATCCTGCACACTCGGTTCTAATCCTACTTGGTCCTGTCTACGTCAGTGGGCACCGACCGCAGGACTGGTACTTGCACCCCGTGCATTTGGCAGGAGTTCAACATCTGAAACACCCAGGAGCAGCCTCCGTTTCTGCGGCTTCCCCGTTTGCCCTTGGGTTGCCAGATGGCAGTCCCCCGTTGGCACACGGGGGCTCTGGGTGCCCGCTCGCACCCGTGTCAAGCATGGCAGAGGTACGCATCTGCCTCTGCGTGGCATCTGCAGACCTGGTGTGGAGCTCTCGAGAGTGGCTCTGGGCCAGCGTCCTACCCGAAGGACATACAGCTTTGCACTCGGACGACGAAAGAGATTTCCACAAGCAGCCCAAAGGGTGCGAAATACTAAACGCAGGCCTTATCGACAAGAGAGGTTCTCCATGTCGTGTCTTACTCACCCAGAATTTTACGAGGAAGAAAGCGTTTTGGGGCCCCTTCCCAAACAGTTCCTTTAGACCGCCCTTCTTTTCAGGAAATTTGTCATAAATCTGACGAATGTCCACCGATTCAAGCAACGGGTCACTGTAAGAATGGTTAGCGTGTCCAATGTGTACGAAGAGGTGCTTATTGTACTGCAAGAAAGAAACAGGAAAATCAGTGCTGAACATAAAGAACAGAGGCTTATTAAGGCAGGGGTCTGCACGTGCTCCGGCGGAGGGTTAAACCACTCGCACATTACTCCCGGGACTGCGATTTTCTGCAGTATGATTCCTATGAACAACATAGCGATTGTGTCGTAGCCCCTTGTGAACAAGGCTCAACATCAAAAAACCCGTGTCCCTACTGCAAACCACAAAACGTGGTCATCTTCAAGGCAGTAATTTACACTGACAGACCCAGAGGCAGCACGGTGATAGAGCCCTTCGCAGAGCATAATTCAGATGAATATGCTCATGAGGAAAGCCTATTTCTGCCTCTTTAAACCACGTCTTTCAGTGTCCCATGTCCTCAGGGCCTGAATTTCTGCTAGTGCACAGAGCCCACGCATGTACACCTCTACTTGTCTATTCAAAACCCCCAAACCTCTGCCTATGGCGTATGGTAAAGCAACTTAACTAAAAGAGATGGAAGGGTTTTTCTTCTGACTCCAGAGTAACGATAACGAGAAGGCCAGTTACTCTGTGTTGCTGTTACTATAGAAATGGTCCTCATTCTACGTCCTCCAGTATTTTGACCCATGTAATTTTAAAGAGACCAACTTTTAGCCTTTCCCTTGGGAGCTAGCCCTGTAGATGACCATCTCTGCTAAAGCACATTCAGCTCCAATTTCCTATTTCTTAACTTCATCCCATCGCACCTAATTAGAATCACGGGAGTCACCTCAGCAACCCCTTTCCTGCCTGGGGGTAATCCTTGGCCCAGTGAGGTCCACAGCACCACCCTACTGAGTCCAATATGATCTTTCAGGGGCTGCCAATTCTCCAAGAAGCGAGCACCTTTCAGCACCTGAAATCAAAGCGGAAGGACGAACCAAACACCCTCCGCTAGTCAAACAGCAGCTCAGTGTCAGATCACAAAACATTTTGCTAACTCAGGCAAAGGAAAGCTGATACGCAGTCAATGAACACGAGAAAACCCTGCCATACTGAACAGATGCTGTATATAAGGAGCAATTCCCAAAAGCTAAGCACAAATAAAATATTTAAAACCTCAAAGCAGACCTCATTTAAGCTATTTTGTTTACAATATACCTGCTGAATCAACAAATTGAAATGACAAATCTAAATTAATTGGACATCCACTCAGAGCCTTCCTTCGGTGTAAGCGGAGTCCTCCCTAGCAGATGTCCAAAACTCTGGGGAAAAGAAAATGGACTGGCTAGACTTCAGCACTTAGGAAATTAAATCAAAATCTATCTAAAAATCATCTAGCACAGCAAAATCTGAATGTAGAATCAGAGAACACTCCTCTGTGTATGGGGCCAAAAACGAGATACGTTCCATGCGTTCTACAGGGCTGCATCTCTTTTTTACTTTTGGGGAAGGAAAAAGGAAAGCGTAACACCTAAGGTGTTTGCACAAGCCAGTCCAAGCCTGAGAGCACCAGTTCCACGGATTTTCCTTGCAGCCCTCTTTCAAAATAACGCCCTCCCAGCTTCTTAGGTGCGCTAGTCGGAAACTCGCCCAGCCTTTACTTAGTGCATGTGGAACCCAAAAGGGGCAGAGCTGATCCAAAGAAGCTGTTTCTACCTGGAAGAGGAAAACAGGCACGGCAGAGAGGAGCTGAATGCACGCATGTGGGAGCGAGCGTGCCAGCTAGCCCTCGCGCAGCACCCGTCTAAGCTTGCACGCCGATCAATACACACACAGCACAGGAAACCATCGCGTGGGTCGGCAACCAGGAGTGCGTACCGTAACAGCGTCCGCGGTCAGATACAGCACGTACGGAGACGTTTTAACATGACAAAACAGATCAAAAAATGCAAAATGAAAAATATTACGAGAAAGCACCGTGGCTCCAACTCTGGGGTTTTTCTGACGCTGTTGTCATGTCTTTAGCTTGCACTACTGTAAGCAACTAGAAGTCATGCTGAACATTCCATATGTATCTTGCTGTCTACTGAAAAGCGCAGATCTCCCTAAAATGTACCCTCACCCTATATACCTGGGAACTACAAGGAATCCAAGAAAGGGAGTCCAGAAACCTGCTCCTGTGGCTTTCCTCAGCTAACAGGCGTGAAGCGGGGGAGAAGGGGCCATGGGCTGGGTCACTGAACGTGGCTGTCAACAGAAGCCTATCTGTGAGCAGGCCAACATCTCCATTTTTCAAGAAGAATGATGAGAATTCCCCAGTAGAGGTAAGCGCTTCATCCTTCCCTAAAATAATTACACCTAAACATTTCCTTTCCCCCAGCCCCCTGCAGCCTGCCATGCCAGCAGTTGTGCCTGTCCCCAGGGACAGGAGATGTCCCAGAGCATCTCTCTGCTGTCCTCGTTTAGAGTAAGGGCTTGAAAAACCATCCCCACCATTAGCGACCAGGTCGTTATTCATTCTGGGATTGTTTCTCCCAGTCTTCCTTGCAGGACTTGTTGCAGGTTGTACAAATAACCACATTTTTAGAGGAACAGAACTGAGGGCGCAGCTTCTCCTGAACCTAGAAAGTGTCCTTCTCTACAGTGGTGTCTCTCTCCCAGGCCCAAAGGTGGCTGTGGAGTGAAGGAGGAAGGGAGAGCTGGATTTTACTGTTTGGCAGCCGCAAATTCCCAAGACAATTCACATACTGTACCTTCTTCTGCAAACCAAGAAAATATGCAGATTGGTCAGTGTCCAAACTTTATTAAAAGCAGATACATTTATAGGAGGATGGAGCAGAGGGTCTTCATACTGTTTAAATCTAAACGCCAAGTTGAAGGCAGCTGTAAAGCTACCACAGTTGTCTGCGGAGCTCGCCAAAGTACCAGATGCTGCTGCAGCAAAATTTCCGAGTGGGTACAGTGGGACAGATGGTATGACATCACCTGACAACATTCTTAGGACAGAAATGTTTATTTTGATATTGCAATGTGTGATTATTTTCTCCTTATGTTGCTGCAACTCCTATGATAAATACAATCATTACCAACCTAATTAGATACGGCGTATTTCTACGCACTAACAAGCAATAATATAATATTAGGAGCAGGGTAAATGGATACTGAAGTGATCCCTATCTTTTTTACACAAACATACTCCATAAAAGGAATTTATGCATAGATAAAAGCAAAGCAGCTACGTTTTATGCCTATATTTTTGAGCCCATTAGTGTCTGAAAAGCTTAAAAATATCCTCATTACACTGCGAATTCACCGTTATTTTAGAGTGAGGATTCCAGAGTCACTGAAGTACATTAGGTCCTGAGGAATTTACTCATGCTACAGCATTTAAAGGACTTGTATCCAGCATCGGGGTAATAATGTGCTTTAGATGCTGTAAACACTGACCTGTCAAATCCTGTATTTTCTGAGGATAAAAACTACATAAAAACACCAAGAAGGTTTTCAGCCGTCTTCAGCGTCTGCATTACACAACATGCCCTGGAGATGGCTGCCTCTTACTGAGCTCCCTTCTTTAAAAATATTCTAACTATCCAAAGAATGCAGTAAAGCCATGAAATATGACTGTTGTCAAATAATACCACGAGAAAAATTATAATCCACTTAGGAATTTAAAAGAACCAAGACAAATTGCCAATGGCAGGGGATGCAAGTGTTTAAGCTGGTGCAGAACAAAGACAAATCACCTACATTTGTTTTATCAGCCAGCATATTCATTTGCAACAGCTCTTCCAGCCTGTGAAGTGCAGGTTTGCAAACTGCTACAGCTCTCTCTGCTGCGTCCCTCGGCTTCCCCACACCTGTGGAGCCAACGCCAAGCCTGGACAAGCCTGTCTAGGACCACGGTTCCACTGAACAGTGCAGGTGGCAGTGAAGCCAGCCCTCTGAGGCTCCTGGTGCAGGCAGGCTGGGCATGCAGGGCTGCTGGGAGCAGGCCCCTCACTGCTCCTCTCCACTGGGGTTGCGTCACCCTGCACGCCCTGACACAGAGGGACGGCCTCTCTGCTCTCTCTGCACAGAACATATCCTGTACTGGAGGTCCCAAGGGCCTGCTGCAGCTCAGAGGGACAGGAGAGCGGAAGGCAGGTGGGACAGCCTGAGCTCAGGCTGAAATGAGAGAAAACAGCACTGCTCAAGTGCCTGGCACCCTGCAGCCATTCCCCCTGTACCTCCACAGACCCGTCCAACCCATCTTCTAAAAACGTACTGCAGCCACTTTTAAAAACGCCTGTGCAGCCACAGCGCTACTGGAGGAAAAAGGAGGGTGGACTGATTAAAAACCAATCACTACCATATCAGCAGTCTGCGTGCAGCTCTCACCTGTACCCTACCCAGCCTCAGCTCTGCTGTCTTGCTGTATCTTGTAAATCTGACGCTCTTTAAAATATAAGAAAATCACTTGGTCTGCAAACAATTTTTCTTATTTCTACCAAAACACTAGTAACTGAATATTTAATTCCTGTTGCTGTTATCCTCCGCTGAAGCAGACTGGGAGTTATATTTATATAACAGTTTAATGCTATAACTGGAGTCTATATCAACTCCTTTTATTAAGGTTTTAACACTTGCTTGTGAAATGTTAATTGACCTTTCTTTGCTGGTATGCTGATACAACTGCATGGTGTCCCTAGACTTTCAAGGACCTCCATGCATTCAGACTCCTGCCTGGATCTGCTCAGGGACTGAATCAGGAACGTGAAGTCAAAGGAGATCTTTGGACACTTCATGGTTGCAGAAATGGGGATGTAGGTGAGGAGCGAGCGCAGTCCCCAGCCCTGACGTGATGTTGCTCAGCACTTCCCAACTACTGCCACAAGAGTCCCAGTGCGAAACTGGGACCTGCTGGTTGGGCACAGTGCTCACACTACATTTCCATCAGCTTCCCTGCAACAATTGAAGAGGCATCCTTCAGTTCTACCCTGTTTAATAGGAGACCCTGCAGTCCCAATTCCAGAAGTGCTGAGTGCTCAGATGGGAAAATTATGCCTGAACATAGGAAGCTGTCAATAACAGTGAGTATTCTGCAAAATCAGGCTCATGACAAATCAAAGTGGACCCTCAAAATCAGTGGCCCATTCATTCTTTTGCACCTGAACTTCTCGGTTTGTCAAATGTGAGTAATAATGCCCTTTCATCTAAAAAATGACTGCACTAATACATCTGTGAAATGCAAATGAGGGGGATTATTAACTCCGTTTGGAGGAGAGGTTAGACAGTGCACAGCAAGCAGGGCACTGGGCCACGCATTTCAACAACAGAAGAAAACAAACTACTGAATAGTTGCTTATCAAAGAAGAGCCATCTACATCTACGCTGAATGAAGCAGGAACAAATAAACACGTGGGCATGTAATTAACTGCTGCACTGTAGAGGAGACGCAGGAGGGCATTCCCCAACTTCTGAGCGCCTGACTTTGCAGCCCAGCTAAGCAATTTTGGGGTGGGCGAAGCTGCAGTGGAAGGAGATGGGAAGACGCAGGGCAGAGGCCCAGCCAGGCGCGAGCGCGAGGGTTCGAGCACACGGGCAGGGCGGGCAGCGCGAGGGAGATGCACAGCCACAGCCCACGGCACTGACAACACCAGCCCACGCATCCCCCGGCTCCCTTCCCCGCGGGAACAATGCAGCACTGCGCAGGGCTTGGGAGGCAGAGGGCCCCCCGTCACGATGACCCCCCAGGTTTTACGGCTCTCCTGGGCTCAACGCAGGGGCCGCGCGCCCGGGCTCTGCTCCAGCTACCCCACAGCCTCACTCACCCGCACCGTCCCTCCTCTCCGAACTCACATTTCCCTGGTCAGAGCCTGTGCCCTGGTAACCTCAGGCAGCTGCCCCTACCCTGGCTGTTTTCAGCCCGGGCTGCGAGTGAGAGCGGGCCGGGACACGGGCAGGGCCCGGCAAAGGCAGCTGCCATTGCTGCCCGCACCCGTGGGCACAGCCATGCAAAAGCAGCGCTTCTAAGTTTGCTGGGAAATTTCTGGCAGCAGGGATGGGGTTTTAGAGAAAGGAGTGCGCTGGGAGGCAGCAGTGAGAGCACAGGCGAGTCTTTGCACCCGTCCTCAGCACTTAACAGGCGCCAGCTTTGAGGAATAAACTGTGCTCGGTCTCTCTACCCACTCCCTTGTGTTCTCACCCCTGGACCAGCCCCTGAAAACCCCATGTCCTGACCCTACCATGGGGGTAACTGGCCCAGACCTCCTGCCACATCGCCACGTGGTCCCCTGGGACCGCCGCCAGCCGGAGGGTCTGCTGTGGCACCGCAGTTCCGAGGCTGGGGCCTGCCTCAACTCTGGACCCCCTTAAAGGGGTTTCTTGGCACTTCCAACTACGGACACCTGAATGTGAAAATTTTACAGAGTCCGACATTGCTTCCCAGGGCCAGCACGTAGCTCTCCGGCACTGCAAAATAAATGACCTTTGCGTTTAGTTAAACTTTGTCTGATTTTAGATTAAAATGACCTCCAATCCTGACTCTGCCATGCCAAGACATTCATCCCAATGTGGGTTTGCTTCCTCGTCCTTTCACATCACAAAGATGCCAGACCAAGAACTTCCTTCGGACTAAAATGCTGAACTCCTTTTTATAGCGCTTACAGGGGATATGGAAGGATAAACAGTGCTCATAACAATGGATATTGGTCAAAGATGGAGGGCTTCCTTTGAAAAGAACTCTTTCATTTTTCATCACTTAGGTGGTTTGATTAACTTTGGTGAATTTTACTGCGTTTGGCTAATGACGGCAGGCTGGTTTTATGGGCCTTGAGCGATTTCTTTCACTTTCTGGTTCTCAGGCACAATTCTCCCTGGGCTCACAAAGCCCTTTTACAACAACAATAAAACCTGAATTAAAACAAAGAATATTTTATTTCCTCACCACTTTTTAAAATACATTTTGAAATTTGGACCTAACGCAATCTGACAGTTTGGATAGGTGAATTAATACTGAAAACGCCCATCAGCCATGTTCCTTATAGCTCTACATACATGTTTGAGATCTAAAGCTCTCTGCAGTGCTCACCGTCAGAATGAACGTGGCAGCAAGAGTAAGAAACCTCAAACAGGGAGAGAAGAAAGGCCCTTTTTTGTTGGGTGGTAGCGGGGTTTTTTTCCTGATTGGAAAGCAAGCTTGACGATATCTATATGTAATAAAATAATGGGAATTATTATTTCAGTGTTATAGTCTTTAAATTTTATACCTGCTTGTGTAACAATCAGTTGTTTAGATCCCTTCTAATCTGCTTGCATACTCAGTTTATAATTGTTAGGGAACAGGGGATTACTTGGTTTAAGCATTTGTCCTGAACTTTCACAGAACCACTCCAGTAAAAACGGAAAGCCTCCATTAGGGAAAACCTGTCTTGAAAGCAACAGATGGGTACATCAGCTCGTTGATCTGCTGAGAATATCATTATATAAGGTAGGCAATAATTAAAAGTAACTAAAACACTGGTGCTTGGACCGACAAGGGCAGCTTCTGTGCACCATTTAGGAATCGTACTTGAGCGCAAAATGCCACAGAAGGAAAATACAGCTTGACATTTGTAAACTGAATTGATTTTTATGTGGAAGGAGGAGCAATTTTACCCACCCTTAACTGCAGAGTCAGTATTCCAAGATTTTGCAACTGTGCCGTCTTATGTTTCCCAGACTATCTTCTGCCATGCAGAGTTACAGTGAGGGTTGCTTATTGTTTCCTTTCTATAATTTTTTTCTTTTGTAAATGGAACAATTTTGTGGCTAGGCAAGGGAAAAAAGTCAACAACGCTCCACAAGTGACGGGACTCTATGGAGCACATTTCCGACCCACCAGAATGCCCACTCTGAATTAACATAACTGCCTGACATTGAGGGGCTTTTGTACTTTTAAAAGCCAATTGCCATTGGAAGAACCCCAGAAATGCTTAAGGCCCCACTCCTACAATGAATTCCCCGTGGGTGGACCTTTGTGCCGGGCACAGCCCCTCTGAAGTCACTGGGAGTCACCACGGGCAGACAGACCTAAATTTCTAATTGCTGTACAGGAATACAGACTGCAAGGGGCCTCCCAGGATCGTCAAGTCCTGGCCCCAGATACCAGGTCAAATAAGCCCTTTTCAATAAACCTCCAGGTTACATTTTAAGGTGGAATCAGTCTATTTGCCCACACTACTATGAGGCTTTCTGGCTTGGTTTTGGGTTCGGGAGAGAGGGGGGAAGGGTCATCTTTTTTAAAATAAAATGTTGGAAACACATTTGATCAAAATAATACTTTATGCTATTTCTGTAAAAAGTGTAATGATCGTGGAACTATCTTTTTTCAGGAGATTCACGAGAAATCCTACGTGGCTGTCAGGGAGCAGCACGTACATATATTCGTTTCTGAAGTCAGCAAAGGCACAAAGGCGTACAAGGAGATGCTGCAAGCACAGCACATGCCTACACCATTTCATACGCACGTTGTGCAAAACACACATCTTGCCTGCTTTGCTGACTTTGTTATTTAAAAAGTAATAAACCCCCATCCTTTCTATGCCGCACAAACAGCATCTGCAATAAAATGTCGTACCAGCGTGAAGAACGATGTAAAAAAACACAGGCAGAATTCATGTTTTCTTCAACAGCACTAAATGAGCCTGAGGGTAGGCTCTCACCTCCAAGGAGGACTTTGGGTGCTTGCTGGAAAGGTCTGCGCATCGGAGGCGGGGAAGGCTGGCAGGAGGCAGGGCCCCTCAGAGCCTCTCCAGGCAGTGCCCTTGGCATCTGCCCTGGGAGCTGGTCCTGCTGCCTTAGCGTTTTCTTCTGTACCCTTGTTTAAGATCCAAATAGCCAAATTGACTTAATTTGATCTAAACGACGCTTCTCCTTCCCGACTCCCCTTCCCCGGGCAGTGGTGGTGACACGCTGCCTGTGGAGCTCGTCCCTCGGCCCCCCACAGCCCGCCCGGCCGGTGCTGGCAGTCCCCACACAGGCCTGGCACGGCACTGCCCCACTGCGCTTGCAGCGTGGGTGTAAAGAATGATCCGAACTGGGATTAAAGCCTGACTGGCAACCGACTTTGCTTCGTGTCTAATTTTTGCAACGCTACAGCACACAGGTAACTTTTTTTAGAAACAAGTCTGGGTAGTTCGATGTTCTTCTCTCGCAAACCTCCTGCATAAATGCTCTGCATTTAAAAAGTGGGTTTCTCAGCAATATGCCTGCAAGCTGGGACAAGCTCCGGTGGGCCTCGCTGCACCCTCAGGAATTCCAAATAATATTAGTTTACTTCAAACCCAGGCTTTACAGTATTTACGAGACCGTCCTGGGTAACTGTGTTTGTATTCAGGCCTCTTTCTACAAAGCAATTGGATGTGTTGCATTCCCCAGAGCCTGCACCTGCCTGAAAAATGAGAGCCCCAACACATCCCTAAGCTGCTGGCCCACACACCGTGTGTGAGCACGACCGGCCCCAAGCTGTGCCACCATGGCAGAGCGTGACCTGTGGCACCTTCCCCTGCCAAAGCAGCATCTCCTCACTTCCGGTCCATCAGTCACGTTGCAAATACATTCATGTCACTCAGCTGGTTTCATGTCGCAGGCACCAGCGGTGTGACAGGCAGCCACATGTTATCTGGTAAGAGCGTACTTGGTCTGAGGGAGATTTTTCTTAGAGGGAAAGACACCGAAGTTACTCGGTTGCTAAGTCTCATTCACTCTCTCTTACGTAAAGCCACACAGATACACAGAGGCTCTACACCATATAACCCCGTGGGTTTTGCAAATAGCTTTGTGTTATAAAAACCTATGGAAAAAGGATAATTAGGTGCTATACTAGCAAAACAGTATATCAAAATACACTGAAATGCCATTTCATTCACTTAGAGCACAGTAACGCTGCGCGTTACATGGCCACATCCTGTTTTCCCGATAACCTCGAGGCATGCACATAAGATCCTGGTGTGCAGCAATCTGGAGATGGCAGAGCCCATAAATCAGCAGGACACATTACACGGGGTCAGCGAGCCAAGGACTCCGAAAGCTGCGTTATCAATAAGCCTGCCCGATGAGAAAAGCTGGACGTTGCATTTCTGCATCAGAAATACGAACCGATGTCTGGATGAACCAGGGGCTGGGGATGGGGAAGGAGTTCAAGCTGCGGACTAGTCTGGAGGACACTATGATGAAGCTTTAGCCCATCAGAGGCAGGATTGCTGGGAGAGTGTGGGAATCAGGGCCATGGGAAGGCACAAGGATTCCAGGGAAACCACGCAGAATCTAACCGTCAGGTAAGTGCTGAGATAACTGTACCTGCTGGCAAACATTTCCTCCCTCCAAGTTAATTCCACCTGGCAAAACCTGACATTTAGCAAACCAACACACTGCCACATGTTTAGTATATGAATAGCTGAGATAGGGTGTATTTTCATTGGGATGTTTCTAAGCCAGGAGCGTTCCTCTGTTGTAAGGTTTCTGGGCTATGTCTCCAATCTCCATTATGCAGGGTAAACACTCCCTGGATAACACCCCTGGCCAGAGCCCATAAATGCTATGGTTTCCAGTGCTGAATTATAAAGAGCAAGTGATAGCTTCTCCCTGCTCCAAGATACTGTATTTCACCAGGAATCTGAACAAGAATGGCCCGCCTGTATCACCCATTCATGACAGTATTTGCTTTTCATAAATTATCTCAGTAAAATTTCTCAGGTTTGAGCTGAAAATAACCTCTTTTGATTTATTTGTGATACAGCAGAAACAGTGCTAGGCTAGTAACAAATGTTCTTGGTAAACACATGATTAAAATCAAAGTTCAAGGCCTACTGGAATAAATGAAACGTTACAGATGACAACATAAACTACCCTTGCGGGTAGAGTATGCAGACTAAAAATCAAAACAAAACCAAAAAATTCCTAAAAAAAAAAAATATAAATCCAAACCTTGGATTGGACCCTAGGACACAATGAAAGATCAAGGAAGACTGAATGACTGCACAGTTAGACAGCTAATCTCAATTAAAAAATAAGTGATACAGTTAAATGGTACGTGCTTGGGAGGCTGGAATCAAAAAGGGCAATCCTGATGCTCAGCTATGTCTGTCAAATGTCAGATATTTAAAATAAGATGCATAGTTTCTATGCAAGTCCTTAATTTTGTTTCTGTTAGGAAACAGATTGGGCTTTACCTTACAGTTTAACTGCTGAGTTATTGCCAAAAACACGATGCAATTTGGTACAACTGCTAAACTAGGTCAACAGTGAGAGAGGCGCCATAGCAAACCACGCCTGCTTTCAGAGAGGCCTCTCACTTCACAAATGAGGAAAAAAAGGGCAAGAAAGGAAAATACAGTACCACAGTGAAAGGAGCAAATGCAGAGACACCAAGTGTTAAACCAAACATCAGGTTTAACCCTGGAAAGCATCCTCAGCGGATGGGGAGCAAGGGAGAAAAGCTGAAGATTAGCAGACAGGGAGGGCAACACTTACTGATTCGGGATCCCTCTGCTGTTCAAGGAAAGCCGAAAACTCCACCAGCCGGAGCTTGGTCGTACCAATCGATCGGCCCTGCCACGCAGGGACTGAGGGAGCTGGAGCTGATGTAGGTTCAAATCCTAAAATAAAGAAAAGATTCTCATGAAGAAGTTGACAATTCCTCAGTTTATGTTTTCTGAATTAAATATAATTGGGAATTATGCATGTAATCCTTGAATCTTAATATTAATTTTAGGAAATAATGAATTCAGAATGAGTTAAAATTGGAAAACCACAGAGCAATATGTAGAAAAA
Organism: Eurypyga helias; assembly: GCF_000690775.1. NCBI lineage: Eukaryota > Metazoa > Chordata > Aves > Eurypygiformes > Eurypygidae > Eurypyga > Eurypyga helias. The sequence goes on from NW_010271485.1 coordinate 36,820, forward strand.
GAGGTCCCAACCCAGCAAGTTAATAATGGTGCAAATAAAAGTTCTACTGCTTTGTTTCCTTGGGGCTGTAACTTTCTGTAGAAATTCTGTTTAAATTATGTACTGGACTATAGAGACTCCACGTAGACTTACAGCTGACCCTTCCTCAAAAACTGGCAGCAAGACTCGCAGGAGATACTACTGCCTTGGGAATCAAGAGAACTGGCCTCCATTTCTGGCTCCTAATGTGCCACATGTTACAAGTAAATCACCTCTCTTTTTGCCTATTTCTCTGCCACTCTCAATCCCCCCTCCTATTTAGAGTATAAGGTTTCCAAGGCAGGGACTGTCTCTTACTATGTATTTGCACATTGAGTCTTTGACTTCTTTTGGAGCTTTTAGGCAGCATTATATTACAGATAATAATAAATAATTACTATAGAGAGCTGAATCATACCCTAAAAAGAAAAAGAAGGTTTTAAATTGATAATAAAGACGGAATGACATGATCTAGAGAGAGATGTTAACCACCATCTCTAATTCACCTCTAGAGAAGGAATAAATGTTATCTCTTGCTCGTCATCGTGGAAAATTAGATGAGAAGGAAACAAAACAGTAAAGGAAGAAGGGAAAAGCAGCAGCTGAAAGGCAAAACTGATCTTGGGAGAGACGTAGGCACAAGGAAGGCAGGGGAGAGGCACCAAAGGTTAGAAAACAAAGATAATCCTGAACTAGGCTGAGAACCAGGGAGAGGTGACAGCTGGCGTGTGTCCATGTCCGTCATGAGAGCATGGTACCCAATTCCAACCCTCAAATTTAGGCAACAAAGGCGCGAGGCTTGTGTGAAACAGGGAATGACAAACGTGGCTGTTTAGTCTTGACCAGGAGTTATAATGACGCAGACTCACGCATGAGTTTTGACTGGTTTAGAAATACAAATAATCCTATTCTGAGAGAAAATATGGAAGAATAAAAGCAGATGATTCAAAATGTCTGCCTTAGAAAACAATGTTATAAATTAGGAATATCAAAAAAAAGGAAATCATCAGGGATGCAGAAAGATAGCCTTAGTTTTAATCATTAAATAGCAGCAAGTTAGAAAAATCATAAAAAATGGGTAAGAGTCAGAAAACTGCAGTTCAAACAGTCAGAAGCATGGTGTCATTTGGCAAGGGGGACATAAAATCAGTTATCATCTGCAAAGAAATGATCAACTTATGATTATTGGCAATGAAAACAACTTGGGAAAAGGAATTGAGAAGTACCCATGGAAAGGGATTGATGAACTTCAGCAATGGAAGTCAGAATAAACATTAGGTACTTATCAAAGTGGTACCAGGCTGAGTGGGACCTTCCGGAGGGGGAAGAGTTACCAACAACCAGACACACAGCCTAAACATATATGGGTTTGGAAGAGATTTTAGCCTCAGTTTAAAATAAATTAAGGCTTACTCTTCTTACAGATGGAAGTTAGATTTAGCTATTAAAAAAGAAACACACATCCCACTACTCATTTTTTACAAAACATTGTCCTACAATATGGAATGCTGACTGGAGGTCACATAACACAACTCCTTGCATATGCCCTAGTGATTCCTACCTAAAAATGTAACATCCACCCCCTCACCACCACCCCCCAAAAAAACCAACCAAACAAACAAAAAAAAACCACAATACAAACCCCAATGATTTTCCCTCACATATAATCAGCTCACAGAACATTAGGACTGGTGTTTTGTTTGTCTACAGGCAACGTTACCTATGGAGTAGTGGCTCTGTCCATCTCAGGAATTAATACATCACATTCAGTACACAAACATCTTTGTAAAGGAGAGTATAAATGGGAGAATTACCTGAAATGGGAGCTGTGACTGATGGCTGTATAGGATAGGCCTGCTGGACGGATGGCCTTACTAAAGAGTGACACAAAAATCATACCCCATGCCATCCACAGTAAATTCCACTCAAGTATGAGAAAATACACGGTTAATGACCTTTACACACAAACGTGTCTCTTCCTTGCACAGCATATTTGACAGACAGACAGCAGAGAGGTAACGGAGGGGGTGTGTGAGAACTACACCCAATATCTTAAAGCGAGGAGCTCATCTGTGCTCAGCCACACAGCAGGAAACCCGACGCGCCCGTCGCAAGTGTCACTGAAGACATGGATGGTGACTGCTTTGATTCCAATAAACCCAGAGGATACTGAATGACAGGGCACAAAGACTCTCAAATCTGGGCAACATTGCTCCGGAGATCACTGCAGGGCTGAAAACACCTGACAGAGGGGCGAAGGTTTCCTTCTCCGTATGGTGCTGTTGCTACCTTGGTGCCCAAGGGCTGTAACCCCACTGACCACTAACGGGCCTTCACCCAGTCACGTCCTGCCCTGCAGGAAAATACCTCCCCCTTGCCCCCAGTCCTGCTTATATATTCAGAAGAGGATGGAAGTATGTATGCTGGAAACTGATTCACAGGCAAAACCTTCCCAGCTGCTTCCCTGGCATCATCACGGCATCTCACCATGCAACGGGAGGAGTGTGCCCATTAGGTATGCAGCCTCAGTTTTGAGATCTGGGGTCCCTTATCACTTTCAGAATGTGAGTTTGCATCACTGTAAAGGCTATTCCTTCCCCTACCACTATCATTTCCTCCTTTTCAGAAAAAATTGCAAGTTCTTGCCTCACTGATACCCGCTGATACCCAAACTGTACAAGCCAGCCCCCCACTGCATATAGAAGCATATTGGAATTTTCAGACTTACTCTTGCGAGGATCCAGGCTGCCCCGTTTGAATCATGCCCGGCCAAAACTGAAAGAGGAAAAACAAACAAACAGACCCACAATTGTTTTCTTTGTTGAAAGATTTTGGGTATTTCTGAACAAGCATGATTCCTTTTGCAAACACAAGTGAAAGCATTAATCCATTCATTCAGCCTTAGTTTTCTACTGAACATTGTTAGAGTACAGGGATTTTTTTGGGACTTGGCTAACAACTTACCCCAGGTGCCCCAGGAAATGTAGGACGGGGAATTCCTGGCAGGCCCAGCTTGTTGTGAATAGCAGTAGCTGAGACTATCTGAGCTGATGACATTGCTGCCATGTGCTGGAGTGCTTTGTCCTTTGCTGTCTGATCCTTTAATATGACAATTACATGGAGTCTTAAAACATTTGGCACAACAAATGATGTTAAATAACTGCAGCTACAAGCACGTAACTAAAAACTTAAAAAGCCACACAGAAAATGCAAAAATAGCAAACCATGCAAAAAAAAAAAAAAATACAGCACAAAGGCTAACACTCAAACTACCTCAAGGCAAAACCTCCTCTCAGACATGCACGGTAGACCTGAATTCTCACAGTCTGCTCTGCCAACACGTAGGAAGCTCTGGGAGAGCAAACTGCTGGCCACGTGTTTATCTGGGCAAATTCTGCTGATTTTAAGTCAGGCTGGACTAAACACCGTCTGCTGCTAAGGCTCTGCCTGCAGGACAGGGAGCACTGAGATTCGAGCTCTATCATTTGGATGTAAGAGAAGTTTGCCTTTTGTATGACACTGTAAAATGGGAACACAGAACTGCGACTGACTTGCAGACGACAACAGACTTTTCTTCATGCTTACAGGTTTAAAAACATTTTGGATTCTGTTTTACGACGAGTATTTTACAATTTAGATGACAAAAAATGTAAATAGCATTTTAAAAATCCAATTGTGGTATTTTGCTGATTTACAGTGTTCCCAAAGAAAACAATCAGCTATAAAATTTCTGCTGTTTTCAAGCATATAGGAACAAGTTTAGGAAAAGATGGGTTGTTATCGATTACTTGTATTAGAGCAGCGCTTGGGGTCCTAGTCACTGCCAATCACGTATGATCACAGAACAGGAAAGGAAAGCCTCTTAATGCAACAGTTAACAAAGTGGACTTTTAGGTAAAATAAGTAAACAACAGAGTGTTACTATCTGGTAAAGTGGGGTTCCTCATCCAGAAGTACTGTATTAATAAGTGCTAATATTTAGGTACGTGACTTGGAATGAAGGAACACAAGCAGTATTAGGCAGGGATTGTTTTGTTGGTTTGGTTTGGTTTTTTCTGGGTTTATTTTACAAGCAGAGTAGCAAGCATGCTGGCAAGAGATGCATGCTCTTATATACAATATATGACTTTGCACATATGCTCCCTCTAAAGCTCATATGTAGTAGTACTATAGGTGAGCAGTTCCTTCCTTTGAATAGCTCCTTTAGAAACAGCACAGGCTGGAAGTACAGGAAAAGCTAGCCAAAAATTCTGCCAAGCACAGCTAAGGTACATAATACTTGGTTTAGTTAAAATACTTACCATGCTTGTTACCTGGATACAACAACAAACAGTTTATTAAAATGCTTGTGTAGAATAGCAGACTCTTAGCAAAATATGAACAAAATAGTAAGAGACAAAGGAAGAGCAGTTTGCTCGACATTAAATATCAGCTTTAAACAATGCATTATTTTCACCCAGGGACTGATTCATTAAAAGGATAAAAAACTACCAACAAAACCCGGGGCGGGGGGGAATACCCCCACCTCTCCCTGTGTGAAAGCTGCAGATGCTGGCCGAAGGGGCTGGTTGCTGCGCGGGTTTCCCTGAGCTGTGCAAGCAGCC
>NW_010271486.1:0-22105 GCF_000690775.1 Eurypyga helias
ATCATCTGGTTCATTCTCATCCACCAAGAAATAGGTTCTCTGGGAGGACAAGTAACGGGCCTCCCTTCATTCAAAAGAATACTTCTGCACTGCTCCAGTGAGTGAAGCCTTTTTCTAGCTAGGATAACGTTTTTCCACCCATGGTGTAGTTTCTTCTGCTTGGCAGTACCAGGATTTTACACTCTCAATCTTTAATCCTTTTTTGTCAAAAATGTACCCAGTTTTTACTCCATTTACATCCTAATCTCCTTTTGCTGAGCTGTTTGCCTATGCTGTTTGCTAGGTAAAACTCATGTTTTCTTCTCCCTTTATTCCCATGCCTGGCAGTAGCCTCCTGGGAGTCTAATATTCTTTATGACAGCACCTACATAAAGAAGTTAAGCTGCGTTTCCCATTTATTCCCTATGCACCATGTCATAAACACAGCGTGAAAGCTGAAGGCAGTGGTATTATCTGCCTTGCTACACTGAGTTTTATTTTTCTGGCAACCTGGCTCATCTTGTATTAGCTTTATACAAAATAGCACAATCATACATATAGTAGAAATCTTAATCAGACTTCTATTAGAGTGGAATCGTCCGAATTTTGTCAAAAAGGCATCAAGATCAGAAATTCTTCATTTTGAAATGAATATTTAAAGAGAGTTTAAGTGGTTAAGCAAGACTGTGATTTATCATGAAAGCATAAAAAAAAAAATCTGAGTTTCCATTTTTAGTAATTTATTTTTCTTGGATATAGAAAAAGGTCCTAACAATAGTGGGTATTTTTAGAAGTGAACACTAACCTCTTAATGGGTGAGTAGGATTGTCATTCCGTGTAGACCCAACAGTCCTAATCCCTTGCAGGTATAGTGTTTGCGTATCTGGTGACACCCATAGGCGTGCTCGTTCACACGCACAGGTTTATGCTCACCGTTAAGGTAGCCACGTTATGTAGCCACAAATACTAGGCATGCTGTGGCACGGGTACTTGAACTAAGGATGTGAGAGGAAAGCTTGGGTTCAAGATAGGCCCTAGGGCACCCCGTCTATTTACATCACTCTTGTTTTGGAAAGCACTGCACTGCAGTCAGCTCCTTCTGAATGGAATAAAGTTTGAATTAAAGCAGCTAGTGCTTGGTTAAGATAACCCACACACACCCCAAAAGGTTGGCTGGTTTCAGCTTAAAGGCAGCAATAGAGGGAACAAGTGCAGAAGGGGCCAGTTCACTTGACAGAGTTTTCTACTGGTCTCTCTCAGAAGCTGGAACTCATCTTTTTTATTTGAATCACTCTGGCTCCCTCTCTCAATCTCATTTTGTATTTCTATAATATGTAAAGGATTACAAACACTGTTTTCTTTCCATGAAGGAACTGGTGTCAATCAATTTGCTTATCAATATTTTAGGTTTTCTTTAAAAAATAATACAGATTTAACATTCTAATTTTCTTATTATGAGACATGTTATTTATAATATTTTTATATACTCATTTCGATTTTTCAATGTGTTTTTAAAAAGTGGTCAATAGGACTCATTAAGGTCTTCCCTTATCAATATTCTCGCTACATCTAAGGTAACTGACTAGCACATTTCACCACAAAGTTGCACTGGTAATGATGTTCATTTGGCTATTCATTTTGACTCCCAAATCTTTTTCTGGAACCACTGCTTTCCAATACATACTGTCCTATTCTGGAAATATGTCCTGTTTCTAGACTCTTGTTTAATTGTGTGCATATCAGTACATTTGTATTGCACAAGAAAACAATCTTGTAGAAAGATGTCTAGCTACTACGTAAAAATATCTCCAGTATGGAAATAGAGGAGGGATATTTTTTTTTCTCCTGCAATCTAGGGCCTTTACTTAACTATTTAACAGCTATCGTGACTATCACCTTTAATTGGGTAATAAAAGGACTTTGTTGTCACCTTGTGAGAGTGTCAGTGGATGAAATAGGGCAACTCTAAGGTTAAAAAAAGGAAGAAGAAAGCAAAAGATCTAGAAGATGTTATGCTACTCACTATGGCTATAGCTGTTCACAGACAACTTACCAGAATGCACAGCTAAGATCAAGAGACGCTTGACTCTTTTTAACTTCCTGAGTGTTCCTGGGGATTGCCAAACAACTGAAGGAGGACCCAGTCCTGGGACGATGTTGTGTGTTCTCAGCTAGTATCGGGATCTAGCTAATGAAGGGAGCAATGTTTTTCCTAGTTATGTCTTTAAAGTACATTTATCGTGGAGCTTATACTCTGGCAGAAAACCCAGTCCTAATCTGTTTTAAAACAAATAGATTGTGTACAGCTGTCCCCATATCCAAGGCAAAATGATGATTTAATGTTGATTAAGAGAGAAGGCCTTTGAAGTGAGTGAGGCAGGAGCCCGTAGTATGTCTTTAGTGATCATTATCAGTCTTTCCCTGAAGGGTGACTTGGTGCCAAAAGCGCTTTCCCCAAACTGGCTGAGGTGGATTCAGGAGCAAATGCTTTGTAAATTTAAAAAGGCCTACTCATTCGCAGGCCTCTGATGTCTTATTCCTTTAGCTGTATTAATGTCTGAGAATAAGCAGATGCAGCCTTTTTCACTGGTTAACTGAAAAAGGGGCAAGGTCCGCTGCTACACGGCACTGTGGGCACTGTTTATTCATCACAAGAAGGGCGACCGGGCATGTATTCTGCAGTAAAATCAAAGAAAACTTGCTGGGTTGGTTTGTTTTCCCTTTTCATATAAACAGCTGCTTCAGCAAAAGAGAAAGCATTTGGATTTAGCTTTTTATAACTACACACTTTTGCAGATCATTATAGAAAAAGCAATCAAGATCTCTCTCACACTCGTTCGTCTCACAGTTACATGCCAAACACTGATACACCAGTTACACCAAATTGTACGTTACATGTAACTCACAGTTACACCAAACGATACATGTGCGCGTATGTGGACTTACACATCAACACCGTATGTTATATACACATATGTACACATGCTTATGTTGCCACCTGAGCTGAAATGAGCGGTAAGACTTCCCTATTTTCATCTGTCTATCCATCTGTCTATGATTTGGTTAAACCAATTCACAGTACCGGTGACAGATAAGAGCAATCTTGTGTTGTTTCATGCTAACGGTTGCAAAGAATGTAGTTCTCATCTCACTGAAGGGTTGATGGCAACAGAAAGGAGGTACTAGGGAAAGCCTGTTTCCTTGTTTGTCAATTACAATTTACATTCGCTTAAGAAAATGACAATTTTGCCTCACAAAAAAACCCCAGTGCCAAAATCATCAATAATTTTCTTGGTAAAGCTCTTTTCATCTGAAGTCCCAGGAGTCTGCAGTTTTACAATATTAATTGTTACCTGTTTATTTCTTAGCGTTCTATAAATAGTCACTATATACACTGTCCCTGAACAGTGCTTACCATCAAAGACCTCGCAGCTACTGTTTATAGCATCCCCATTACTAACATACTTTCTCAAATACCATAGTATTAGGCAAAAGCAAAAATACAACCATTTTAAGCATACAGTGCTCTTCTGTAAGTGTAACCAAGACACTTTTCTTTCCACTGCTGAGAAAGGACGCTTTGCTCTTGACTTCAGGGGGAGGGTGGGGAAGGAAACTGATCCTTTGATGGAGAAGGGTTTTGTATAATTGTCTGTAATTTAAAAATTATGTAAATGTTTTGCTGTGAGAGCTGCCAGATTGACAATTCTGGGAATTTAAGTACAGAGCAATAGTGTGGGTTTCTCAACATTGCTCCATTATTGTGTTGCAAATCATGCCAGGAGGGAGATATGTCTTAAATATACATAACCAAGTGCAGAAGAGAACTTCTAGACACATATTGTAAAATTTTAATTCTTCCTCAACCTCCTCCCTCCCAAATAACCAAAACCAGACAAGTTTTTGGCTGAAATATTTTTGTTTAGGGGCATTTTAATGAAAAGATGAAATCATAAACCACTTTTCCATAGAAAAAGAGCTTTTATATGAAATTTTTAGCCAGCCATATTAACTTCAAGCCTTTCTTCCTATAAAAATAAAAAATCACCTTTATGGTTTTTTTATTCTTAATTTGGTTGATTTTTCAACTTTAGTTCCTATTCTGTAACAACAAAACATCAAAAAATGGATGAATTTATATGTTGATATGATTTTCACATTGCTTTCAAAACAGCCAGTCTGTTAAGGTCTGATTATCTCACAGCTAGGTAAAGGGAGGCATGGATAATACCATAGAGCATCAAAACCTACTTTGTGGCAGTCTCCTGTGAAACCCACAATTGTGAATTTGACAGCTCAAGATTTCGGTAGGAGCAGAATTGCAATGAAAAGTCAGATCATTCTCCAAGCCTACTTAATCCTTGACCTTCTTAAAACTGATGAAGGTAGCAACTAATCTCAATTACAGAGTTTGATTCTGTCCAATATACAATATAAAATTTATTTAAAGAAGTTTGATAAATTATGACTTGATTTATTTGCTGACTGTTCAAGCCAGAGTCTCTAGCAGGGTGTCATTATCAGATATGGCAAAGAGAACTATCTGTTTTAAATATTTATCCTTCTGGTTGGGGAATGACAGTCTGTAAACATGCCATTCAAAAGTGGGGTTTTCCCCAACGCTTTTCTCACCAAAATATCAGGACGTTTTTAACAATTCAGTGCAAATGTTGGTTTTGACATTTTCCATCACTTGCGTGTTTCTGTTTTGTTCCAGAGAGCAATAAAACTGAATGACCTGCAGGTTTGGGTTTTGTTTCTTTTCAAAAAAATGTGACATGCTGCAAAACATCCACAATTTTGGGAAAATCATTTCAAAAGATGGAAGAAACCCAAAACAACTTAGTTTTTCTACTTTATAGCTTGCTAGTAATTAAAGAAATTTTGAAAAGTGTCAAGGTTACAGTTTCAGCATCAAGGATAAGAAAGTATCTTTATATAGGTCTAAGATACAACTGGCAAAACTTAACAGAAAGACCTCAAACAAAAATATCTCAAGACATAAAATAGGGAAATCTGCAAACCCTATGCAGTTCTGCCAAAAGACCTGATCCCGCAAAAGCTGCATTTGCTGTTTACTGCCTTGATCAGTTCTCTAGTAGTTGTGGGCCTACTTACCGTAGTAGTATACAAAATTAGTAGATGTTTTGTGGATTGGATCCTTAGTGTCCAGATATTTTTCTAAACCTATGTTCAGATTCTCTGTGTAAACTCATGTATAATTCATTGATTTTAGTCTATTATTTTGTCTTCATGTCTGTGGTTGAAGAGTTTCTCATTCTCAAATTTCACATTTCTTGTCTTACTTAAAAAAATCCTTTTTCCCAGTGTCACGATTTTTTAGTATTTCGCTCCTCTAAGTAAGTTTTGGGCTAAAAATTAGTCTCATATTAACCCTACATGATACGCAAATTAAAATATTTATTTACAGAGTGGTTCCTCACAATAGTAAGAACAGCATAGCCATACACAGTCAAAACCTGTTCACTGCATTTAAATACAGCTGAAAGCAAGAGATTTCTTCATGCTTGAACTAAGAACTGGCAATTTTGGTCTCTAAGGAAAATTTCTGACCAGACCATTGTAAATGGCATGGACAACATCTCTGTGCTTTAAGTCTTCTGTCACCATACTGTCTATTCTGATGTTAACCCGAGTTGATCCTAAGTTTTGAAATCCAAAAAATGTGTTTTTCTATCCACAACCAAAAAAGGTGCCCATACTCTTCTGAGATAATGTGGCTTCAAAATCCCAAGGGTAGCCAATATTTGAAGGAATTACACTAATTAGATCAATTTATGGAAAAAATGCATGATCCATTCTTTAACAAACCACTGACCAATATATTAAGGCAGCCAATAGGGTCCCTCATAGCCAGAGAATTAACTAGTTCTGAATTAAGAATTGGCAGAGTGTGAAAAACTGTGTGACTTTCACCAGGGACTTCTGTTTCTTCCAGAGAAGAATGACACTGTGGATAAGAGGCATGAATTTGAACAGCAAAAATAGACGTTATTATGAATCCTGAATAATTAGATAGAATGTGGAAACATCGTCAACAGAATACCCAAGAGCTGACATGACTATTCTGGGCTTGCAGAACTATGTACTACAATCAGGGATTAAGTGCCAAAGGATTGTGTGAGCTTCCTGAGAGAGGTGGTGTGTAGAACTTAATGGAAAATAGTCCTTCTTGTCCCATTCTCTATTTAAGTAATTTTAATCTCAATTTTCTCTTTTTCTCAATTTTGCTATTTATAGTGTCCTGAGGATACACCTTATTAACGGAATTTTAGTGGTGATTTTGCTGCTAGGTAGAAAACTGCCTAAAATATCTTCACATATCACGCTATTAACATATTTCACTATATTTGTGGTATTCAGAATAACAATAAATGTGGAAACATAGGCTGAAGTATATTGGTTACGAATCAGTTAAAGAAAATGAGCCAAAAATAACATCTGCACCAGCAAATCTGCACTGCTTAGCATACGGTTTTAATTTAAAAATATTTACTCCTAAATTTTGAGAGCTGTGAGAGGTTTTAGATGTGTGCTTCTCATTAAAAAGATGCTGGCAGATAGTGTAGGCCAAATATTGGCTCTGGAGAAAGAAAGGTTTAGAAAAGACATAACATTAGGCCACGTTGAGCCACTGATATTTTTAGGCAGAAATCTTCACTGAGTCCAAAGAGAATTCACTTGACTTTTTGTCAGATAAACATTTAACAGATATTAGCTGGTACCTGGACATCAAGTAACTAGAGATAGATCGGTTTAGTTCTTTTGATAAGGTTTTAACAAAAATCAGTTGTTAAAAAATATGTCCTTTAAATACAGCATTAAGGATTTGAGCTTTTAGTTACGAACACCCATAAATAAGAATCACTAGTAACTTGCTTGACTGTTGCCACCCTTCGTAGACCGGGTTATGTCTAGAGGTCCCAAATGTTAGAAGCAACACAGCTGACTCTGAAGTAAAGCATAAAGGAGCAGTAAGTCTGTGCTGTCCACACCAGAGGTATGGAAGGGACATCTTGCGTGAATTCGCAACTGCACAGCTACTTGCGTCTGTTAGTCCAAACCCACAAACAGGAGACTCGGTTGTAGATTACAAGAATCAGCTTTGAAAGCGTTGCCTGTGTTGGTAATGTCTTGACAAGAATCCATCCGTTTACCATCGGTTGCACGTCTTTCTATATCGAAGGATTTGGACCCTTAAAATTTGTGTGCGTTTTCACAGCGGCCTCAGTCACTTCATGTCGGTAATGAAAGTCACTCAGAACACTTCAGTCTTCCAAGAGATTCAGCTGAGCCTGAAATATCTCTTATTAGATTTTCCCTTAAATAGCTACATTAAAGCCACGTTTAATTTAAAGGTTCTTTTAAAATACCTAACATTTGTGTGCTGGGTTGTAGCCTGACTGAATCACTATCCTTTTACTTTAAAATGACTCTTTAATTAAAAAAGAAAATACAAGAGAAGTAAAACCAAATTGACAATGCTATAAAAATTTTTTTATGTGATTGGGTAAACTTAAATATTTCTGTAAATTAAACCTTCCCAACTTTTTTTGAGATTTTCTTTGCTTTTTGTTGTGTTTACTTTTTTTATAAACTGTTTGGCTAAAAATAATTTTTAATTGTCCAGTGATAAAAGCTGTCCAGCAGCAGAAATGTTCACATCTGCTTCAACAGCAGACATATAAAATCTCTGTGACAAACATAATCATTAAACAATCTGATTTTCTTGTTGGGAGGGTTTAATGCTGTTGGGTAAAGTATTAAAATGTAGAATTTGATAGTGCGTCTTAAAATTTTAATGACGTGTTCATGAATATAAAACATGCTTCCACCAGCAACTTTATGACTTCTCCTCTGCATAATTAGTGGTATCTGTTTTATGAGCTTACTGTTGTTGCCTTGATCCCATGAAAATGTGAAACCACTGTAATAATTTACACCATTCCAGAGCTTTAAAGATACAAGCTGAGATTTCTTCCTCTTTTCTCTTTCCATATTCTCTTGTTTTTAATACCAAAAGAGAACTTTAAGTGGCCCTCATGAAAGCTCGGCAAGGAAAAAATTCAACGACAATATCTAATTTTAAACATTTTTTCATAACACTGTATTTGTTGCCTCAGCTTGAGTCTCCCTTGTTATCTCCTGTTACAGGATGAGACAACCTTCCTACCGCAAAGTTGGTAAATTTAAATTCATTCATTCACTTTGGAAGTTTGTTAAAAAATAAATGAATCAGCATTTCCAGTGTGCAAAATAGAACGTGACTGACTGAGAGCAAGAAAAATAAATATCGAGACGATAATGATTATATGATCACAATTGACTAACTTCTGAACTACCAATTTATCGCACAGTTTCTCACCATTCTTCCCCCTCGAGACTTCAGCAAACACTGCACCCACACAAATAAGACGTCATCTGATTCAGGAAAGGGAACACGGCATTTTACTTAGAAACTTAGATGTAGGCAAGAAGGATGGCAGTTTCTTCTTTGGTTTCACATCCGTAAATCAAGGCTCGTGATGATTAAGACAAGGGTGAGTTATTGTGGCATTTAACAGGGATGACTAATTAATCTTCCTCCACTCAAAGAAGATAGTGAGGGTGTGAGCAATACTTGCAGACACATTTTCCAAATGAACACACATGCTCCTGGAGGTTACTCAAAAGCAGAAAAGACGTTGTTACCTATGCTTTGTTGAAGAGCCATCCACAGACTGATTCCGAGTTGTTTCCCTTCAGAATTTAAACAAATTAAAAAAAGAAAAGAATTGACCACCATGGAGCAAAGACAAAGAATTTCAACTTTCAACCCAAAAGGTGAAGTCTAAAAATGGGTGCTGAAAGTAGACTAAGCCTCTAGTGATGATTTGGTAACACTATTAACTGTAGCACTTGAAATGAGCGCAGTTTCTCACCAGTTAAAAAGCATCATCTTGCTATTCATCCAGGGAGAAGACACATAGGTCAAAAAATGTGCTCAGTGGGAATTACCCTTTCTGTGAAACAAATGTAAAGCATGAAAAAAATTATTTTTATTTTCTGTCAATTGAACTTCCTTCTAAAGAACACTGGTTTTGTTGTTTTTATCAGGCTGAGGTTATCATCTTTGTCTGATGTTTATAAATGGAGACGCATCATTGTCATAGATGCTGTCATAGGTGTAGCACTTCTTGCAACACCTTTTGTTATTCTCTGCAGTCATTCCTTTGACTGAGATACAGTGCATCTGGTGCCTGAAAAGAAATGTCATCCAGCCAGAAAACCTGGCCATGAAAAGAATTTGGGCACAAGGGACCTGGGTTACCATGCTCATGATGCGATGTAGCACGATAAACAAATGCCGTCAAAACAATCAAGCATTTCAAAATAAGGTTCACTCAGAAATGTTCATTCAAAAAAGAAAAAAAATAAACCAAACACCACAAAACATGATATTCCAAACTTCATTGCAATTTGGGATGAAAATAAATATCAGTGTATTAGAATACCTTAAGGGACCAAAGCTTCACTGATCACTCCATTCTAATACAAACAAGAATTCAGGCCCTGCTTATCTCAGCTCTTCCCGTTTGATAAACACCAAGCAGTCCTAGCTGAAAGATCCTTGCTTCTCACTGCCTTTCAAAGTGTCTGCCACAGAAGGTCTTATCTCACCCTGGTTTTGCTCCCTGCAGCACGTTTGGGTAGGTGGAACTCTGATTTAAATCAGCCCCTGTGCTATGGGGCTAACCAGTTAAAGAGTTAAAGTAATGTCAGTATTTGGCTCTCAAAAACAGTTCCAGTTTAGCACTGCCTATTTGAATTTTACTGGATTTTCTTCTGAAGAACATTTCTTTGTTGCTTACTTCAGTGGGAGGTTATCTCTTTCCTTTGAAGGTTATATTGTGATTGGCAGAGGGTCAGGAAACTTCAGTCACATTGGCCTGTTACGGAAATTCTTTGAAAAATAAATGTGAAAGACAAATGCTAGCTAAAGAGACTCCTTAATCAGCAACAGTTCCATAAGATTTCAGACCCAGTGAGGTATCCATGAATGTTTTGTTTACACAGTTTATTAATATAGACATTTGAGAGCAATGGGAGATTTTATGTTGTCTTTGATAGTCAAGTTTAAGATGTATGCGAGGTTCACGCTCTGTTGGCAGGGTGTTCACAAAACAACAGTCTAAAAAAATAATGCTATGTGGCCACTGTCAAGATTGCATGCAGGTTAGCAGACTTTCGTTATTAGACAGTGCTGTTGGATTCTCCTAAACTTTGTCTCACATCCACTCGCTAAAATTAGTACCCTACTACTACATGCCAGCATCACCAAGATTAACAAAGTATTGTTTGAAATATGTTCTCACAATACAGAAGGGTTAGGATTTCTAATGTCCTAATACATTCTAAAATATCATAATTTCCAGTTTTCTAATTTTACACTTTGTTTTTATCTAAATATACTGAAAAGAAGTCCAAGACAGAAACTTAAGGGTGAATTCAGTATGCATTATAATTTATATAATCAAAACTACATATACTTTTGTTTTAAAGTATCTGAGGAATGGGCCTTGCACATTCTGCTGTCTAGTTGCAAGTGCGCTTGTGTGTATAATAATACTGTAAGTGTTATGAATAATCACAAAGATGACTAGGAACCTATTCTTTCTAGATAAGTCCATTTTACTCTCACCAGTAGCAAAGGGAGCTGTGTGCAATCAGTCGAAGGGCACATATCCCTTGGATTTAAAGTTTGAGCTGTCCTCGTTTGATTCAGTTGACCTTAATAGCCGTGTTTGCAGGGGGCCCAATTAGCAGCTGGTTGTAACATACTGTACCATGTGTGCTGGATCTCTAAGGCACAAGTAGGGGCTTGAGGAGAGAGTGTCAGGCCTAACTGTATTTTTTATAAAAATGAATTTACTAAGCATTTTTAAAGAAAAATTGCAGCAAACACATTAGACTAGAGCATCTGTTATGTGAAATGGCAATTTAAGCAGTGGCCCATGTATTTCTCTCACAGTAGGTCAGAACGTTGTATGGTACTCCATACATTTCTGTGTCCCCACTGCTATAGGGCACAGTTAGTCCAACTGTCCCTACCAGGAAATCTTCCTTTGCTTTGGTGTTTTGTGATGTGTATAAACCTGGGACAGGAAGATAACCTCCATAGGTTTGGTCTCAAATTATGATTGACAGCAAAATGAGAAAAAGATGCTCCTATTTTTTCCTGGTTTCATCTACTTACTCTCACAACCCCAGCTCCAACATACTGCCTGCTCAGCTGTGCCAGCACAACTGTCCATATGGCTGTGCTCTATGTCAGATCAGTGCAGAGGTGTAAAATATTACAAAAGACCTAAAAAAAAAAAAAAAAATCCCTTTCGCTGACTGTCACATTTTTCTTCTGTTTGTTAACTGAACAATAGTTTGGGAAATTATCCCTTTTGGAATTATTTTCATTTCTTGTAGCTACATTTCCATTTCACACTTCTAGTTAGCACCATGACTTACTTATTTTTGTCATTGCACTCCATACTTTGGGGATTCTAATCAGAGGAATAACACACTAGTGAAATTTCAGCACTATCCACATGCAGTCACCAAGGTTTGTTTGCTTTATAAGTATCTTTAAGCACAGAAAATTGAGGGAAACATTCTAACCTATCACTTCCATTTGGACACCCGAGGTCTCCTGACCTGGGCAACCTGTGGTCGGTTGTCTACCCAACTCCAGCCTCTGGCACCTCTGAGTGCACAGCAACAGGCTTAGGTTTAGTACTAAATTTAATAGAGAAACATCCTATCCCAAAGGACAGACTTTCAGCTTTTCCAGTATGCCAAGCAAGATTTAAAAATTCCAAAAAGAAAAGTTTAGTACCAGGTTCAAAATAACCTATATATGGTTGAAACACTAACGTGCTAGTTCTTACTCTGGTCCCCTTACCCTTTCCCCATACTGCCTCAGCAGGCAATTAAAGCTGATAAAGGCACAACATGCAGCAGCAGGGGATGGCTGGAGTGCGTTTAGCTCCATACCCACACGGCTCTTAACTTGGATGAGATCTGCCCCAT
The DNA here is from genome assembly GCF_000690775.1 of Eurypyga helias. Lineage (NCBI taxonomy): Eukaryota > Metazoa > Chordata > Aves > Eurypygiformes > Eurypygidae > Eurypyga > Eurypyga helias. Next base: position 12,064 of record NW_010271486.1, read on the forward strand.
ACACCTGCACAGAGGACAAGGGCAAGAAATGAAACTTCACACCCAAAATCTACTAAATTGGTTATTTCTGCAAAGAGTTGCACTGGCAAACTGGACTTTTCAGCACATACACAGGCCTTTCAGGGGGCAAGGAAATTTTGAGCGAGTAAGTCACAGATTCTGGCAGCGCACAGACTGTAATGTGAACCAAGGCTGTGGCTCCCTACAGGAGTCACGGTGCAGCACCACAGCCCAAAACCCAGAAAGAAGCCCTGGAAAGCCTGAATGGAGCCTGGCCTGACAGATGAAGGTTTGCCCTGTGTCTGAAGGCAAGAGATATGGGAAGAAGGCAAACAAATAACACTTTCAAAAGAAGTATGTGATCAGTTGCTTTGAAGAACCTTACTGTCCTCTTGAGAAACTTTTACAGGGAAAAAATAACATTAATTAGCAATCCAGTCCTGACAAAATTATAGGACTGAAGAGGACATGTGTGTGTATATATATATATGTTCTATAATTCCTGAATGCTAGGGTGATTCTGGGTTGTGTGCAGGACTCATGCAACAGGAAGAAAGCAGGAAGATTTTAGTTGTAACAGAATAATTTGAAAAACATAGTGAACATATATACTCCTCTTCTGTGATGCTTCACAAATGGATGGTGATAATGGGGTCCTAATAGAGATTCCTAAAAACAGTATGGAGACTAGACTCACTGTAAATCTGTTTCCCTTCTGATACTGCTTTTTTTATGGTCACTGCTAGGTCCCATGAAACAAGAAATACACAGACAAATTATTGAGGATACTTTAGCCCAAGATTAATTAGAAGAAGTTTGGAGTAATTCATGTTATCTCACAAAGCGACTATATATACACAACCATATCACCTCAATATTCTGTCTGTTGACGTAGGGTTTGAATACCCTCAAGTCGTTTCATCTCTGTGAAACACAGATATAGAAATCTGCTGGGAACTGTCCATGGATTATAAAGAGAAACTGAGGCACGGGGCAAGATTCACCCTCTTTACAATGCTTGTGTTCCTGCTTGTTTAATAATTACTAACAAAGAAGGCATTAATTGCAGCATTTACAGTCCTCTTATCAGAACCTGAGAGTCCTTTGCAAACTTAAAAGCCTCAGATTATGTATAAAAAAAAAAATATATTGGAATAATGTCTTGAAGACCAGGGCAGGACTGGGACCAACATTTTCTAGATTGTCATGTCTTCCATGGGTAAACTTTCAGACACCCAAATTGTGGTTAGGATTCTGCCTTCTGGTAGCTATATCTAGGGAGTATTACATTTTCCTGTTTCCCAAATATCCTCCAGTGTTTTCACTTTGCTAATTTTTTTTCCTCCCCTTTCAATTAATTATTGATTAAGCTATTATTCATGGAATAAACTATTTCAAACAAATGTTTTCAAAGCCAATCTGCAGCTGAAGTGGGAGAAAGGGGAAGGTCAAACAACACTGGCAGCCTAGTATCATTATATTCAAGTCAGTTTGGGTTTAAAATGCATTTTAACTGCAGTTGTAGCACAGACTCTATGGTGTTGCAAGGTGGCCAAACCTGGCTTTGCAGTCCTGAGTTCCAAGACATCAATAAGAAATAGACACCTCATTGCAAACACAATTTAAAACCAAAGACATGGCATCAGTGCCAAAATGTATGTTAAAAATTGCAATTTGTAACACACAACAACCAACAATTTCTAGTAATACTATAACTTCAGAGTGAATGGATATAGGCATTCTGATTACTCTGGCTTGAGCTCATATTTGTCTTCTTATTCATCCCACAAAGATCTTACAGTACCAGGCCATTCACGTCTTCCCAATAAGCAATGAGTTGGCATTTGTCAGGGGCATCCTTTAAAACCTTCACAACAACCTGAGTCCACCCCATTGTTGTAAGAACCCGGCTGAGTTTCCTCACTTGTACTCAGGGAGCAAATCCAGTTGCTGGCTAGACTCTTACGATATCCAGATGTCTACTGACATACTACCCAATCTTTGTCCTGTCACTTAACCTCTTTGCCTGAAAAACTAGGAAAAAGTATCCAAGATATAGGAAAATCTAACACTCTACTTTGTTCCTTGTTCAAACACTGTGATATACACACATTATATAATAATTTACATGTATAATTTATATATACTATTCTTACATATATGCATACACACTCCTATATATACATGCACTTTTGGGGGACTAGATGTTTAAGAAAATCATACTATACTTTCCTTTACTCTGGGGTTTTTTTAACATCATCACAATAAACAATTTAGTTATTGTCACTAACACTTTAAAACAAATCTTTATCAATACAATTATGAGGAATAACTCCAGAACTTACTGATGAACATAAAACATTGAAGCCTTCTGTATTTCACAATATGGCAGGAAAATATATGGAGAAATTAATTTTTCTGTTTCTCACGTTTCTAAGTAACTGATGCTCAGAAGATGAACATTAATAAGACAGGATTTCATGTGTTCTTCACAAAACTCGCTGTGTTTTTTTATCCATCTCAATAGGTTAAAGAGGACTAGTCTGTCCTGATTTGTACAGAAAGAAATAGTAAGCTAATTTAAAGAAACAACTGTACTTAACTCAGCTGTCTTAACATTATGGGACAAGTTCTGCATCAGTTATACACATGCAACTTTTATCAGTTTCTGAGGAAGCATATGGCTCAGCACAGCCCTCATACTTTAATTGCTGCCAAACACGCACACACATCCACACACTTAGTCCTGTCCCTTCCCTTAGTTCAAAGCTAGAAATGAGACGGTTTTGAGATTTCAAACATTTTCCTGCCCTGACTCAGGGCAATACGTTGAAATCTCATAAATTTTCATCAATCTGCATTCCAAACAAAAGCTTGGCTTGAGTCAATTCCAGTATTTTGGCAATCTTGTTGTTCTTTTTAGATATTTATATTTGTCCTAAAATGAGGACAAAAAAAAAAAAAAAAGACATATTGTGTGTTTTGACTTTCCCTCACCTTTTTGATTTGTTTTAGAAGATGCAAATTGAACCTGATCATTTCTGTGTTTTTTGTTTAGATGAATTAACACTTCCTTTTAGAGAAGCTTCATAGGAAATCTCCCAGAGGTCAGCTGTTAATCCTGCACTGAATCACGCTTAAAACTCGGAGTTGCCAGGTTTTTTTATCTGCGTGGCAGGGATTGAAGGCAGTGTCTGTGTCAGTGCTGGAACAGAGAATTGTTTCAAGAGCAGAGCCGCGGTGCGACGCGGTGACTGGAGCAGAGGAAGGCTGCAGTCTGCATTCTCTTCCTTATTCTGCCGCCGACTGGACGCAGCATCCTCAGCAGATTGCGTGGTTTTAATGGCTAAAGGTCAGATCTGGATGCTATGAGTGTTTTGCTGACAAAAGGACTCCTACTGTGCACATAACCTGCACTGGAAAAACTATTCCTTTGCCAACGTCATTTATTCCAGTCCTTGACAGTTCGAGAGTGTGGTTCTCGGGGACCATACCCCTTTCTGTCCCCTGAAAAAAATTACTCAGCAGAAATTTGCACTGCACACATAATTTAAGTTTCCTCCCTTCAAGCATGACAGGAACGGGAATTTGGGAACGCATTTGCGCACTGTGTTATCTGTGCTACTGCATAATTATTATCATGTTTCTCAGCAGCACCAGAATACAAGTGGCTGATTTTCCAAAGTGACGACCACAGTTGCTTGCCATCAGCTGTGATGCCAGGAGTGGCTGAGCAGTGCTTTAGGAAGCCAGGATGCTCCAACGTGCTACTGTAAGAGACAGCAGTATAGAGCAGCTGAGTTGCCTTCGGTTTGCATGGATCTCTCTGATAGTATCCTGGCAGACTGGGGATGTTTTCCTGCATTTTCATCGTGTTAGTAAGACCTTCAGATCAGTTACGCTGATTTTATGTTGTTTTTCTGGTTCTTATTCTTGCGGAAATATAGGCTTGAGCAAGAAAATCTGGGCTCTTCCACACCTCTTAAAATATAACATTTAGAGAAGTTTCCAGTAACGGAATGAATGTTGTCAACTAGTTAGCACAAGCCATTGGAAAAATCCCCAAACTCCGTACAGGGAGAATAATTACACACAAATGCTTTCGGGAATCCTATGGAAAATGTAGTCCAGTGACCTGGCATGGTTACAGCACAATTTAGCAAGTATGTTAGAACAAATTACTCCTTTTAACCATAAGCCATTCTGTTTCACGCTTTTAATGAAGGCCTGTGCCACACACTAGAATACTTCTCACCTCATTACTACTCATAAAAAGCAATGATCCATTCAAAGGCTCCTCATATCTCCCTTATGAGATGTAAAAGAGCCCACTCTTTCTCAATCTGGCACAAAAGAGAAGAACGGCTTCTTTCTTCAGCCTTTGAAGTTGATCATTAGGATGTTTACTAGATAAAAGAACTGAAAAATTTATCTGCATAACTTCACTGCTGTCATTTGTTAAGCGTTCTTCCTCCCAGCCCCCGGCTCCCTATTTATAAATGTAAATCTCTTGTTACTCTTTAGGGAATGAAAAGGGTTTCAAGATTTCTCATGAGCAATTATTTTGCTCCCTCTCTCTCTGCATATATAAATATATTTATATAGAAAAAGTATATAATAGAAGGGAAAGAAGAGTGAAGAGAGAAATATTCAGTGAACTTGAAAAATATAATAAGGCATTAAACAGAAACTATGAGCTGAATAAAAATCAAATGAGACATGCTGTCTGATAAGCAAGTTTAAAAAATAATCAAGCCTGCATTTAAGCTCGTTATGACACAAACACACGCACAGATACCACACACACACTACATGTAGCTGTGTGTATTTAAAAATACGAGGGCAAAGCTGCAAACAGCATTTTTTCAAGGAGGAATGTTCCTATTTGTTAGCAGTAGCCCATACCTATTGCTTTATTTTGGCTTTTGCTTGACATAGTCCAAAGGACTTTATTCTGACAGCAACTTTACTATTTCAGTACATCTTAGCAAACCACTTTCAAAGAGGTTCTGCACTGCCTACTCCAGCACCACCATGACAAGTGACCAGCTCACAGGCCTTGCAATCAGTGACACAAGGTCTCCTAAGGTCTCCTCTGCCAACCTACTGGGGTTTAACCCATCACCCAAAATTGGTAGGCAATGGGAGGAGTGTTGGGGTGTACCAGCAGGATACTTGTGTGCTGTTCTGGTTCTGTGAGTGGGGATGACCCAACCCCAATTCTATCACCACTGTTGCTTATTTAATTACTCTCTAGTTCTGTCAAAGGGAACCTGGGTTGCTTTATGAGTTTTTAATTAGTAAGGCTCTTCTTTTTTGAACTATGTCCACTGAACCAAATCAGAACTGAAAACTTTAAGGTTTCATATAACTAATAGGAAACACTGAAATATCTAAGGGCTTGAAAAGGTGGGACGTGTCTTAGCCATATGGTGTAGCCATGGACAGGTACGTTGTGCATCTTATCAAGGCATGTAGAAGCAAAAGGGTTCATCTCCACCAGACAGGGAGGATCTAGAAACACAGAAGACTAAGACCTGCCATTCTCATTGAGGCAAGCAGTTTATCTGACCTAGTAACCTGCTCCAGCCAGCAGCATGTGATGCTTCAAAAAAACATGTAAACTACTCCATAACCACCAAAAGTAATACCCTTAGTAATAACCCACCTATAGCAAAGGTTTCCCTCCTAATCTCAAGCACTTAGTTATGCCAGGAAGCTCGAGTATTTTAAATCCCCTATATTTTATCCTAAGGAAGTATGGATGTTTTATTATCTGTATAAACGCCTAATCAGATTTAAATTCTGGAAAGCCCATCTTCAAAGCGTGAGAGCAGCATTAACTGATCATCCCTTAAAAGGGGAGGTGAGAAAGTATGCTGTTGCCATCTCTCCCTTTTCTTAAATATACAAAAAGTAAAGTATGGAGTGCCTCAGTTATATGCCCAAAGCCAAACAATGACTGACCATAAAAACTGAACTTGAGTTCATGATTCATAGCCCTCCATGGATGCACTAGGCCACAGAGTTCACGTGTATATTGTTCATGTTTAACTAGGAAATTCGAGGACAGTATTCTCTTCTTATTGAAAACTTTAAAGCAATTTATTAAAAATATTATTTGATAATGGCCAGACTATGGCATCTTGACATTTTTCTCTAGAGGTAGCCTAAACAGGCTGCATTAAATCTGTGATGACTCTTCACAACTTTGCTGGCAGCATTAAAAAACCAAACAAACAAAACAACAACAACAAACCACCACAAACAAACAAAAAAAACCCCCAAAACACAACAACAAATTATTACAAGGTGCATTGAATAGGTACAGCCTTTTGTTGCACTGCTGTTCAGTGATTGTCACAACAGGGACTCGGGTACCTCAGAAACTCTGTAAACTACAGTAATACAAAAATAGGCACAGAAAAGAAAAAGAATCCACTTAAATTTTTTAACAGATATACTCAACTCTTGTTTCTTCAATGCTCTTTCAGAAAAGAGTATTCAATCCCCTATTGCAAAATCATAGGTGATGATATCAAAAACCAAGAAACAAGCCAAACTCCTTCTAAATTAAATTGGTATTCTCCAGGCATTTATTCAGAAATATGAACTTGGCTTTAAATATTCTCAACACTGTTCAGCTGCATTAAGGAAATGGCAATACACTAGGAAGATCAGAAAAAAAAAAAAGAAGAAAGTACTTTTACCAGCAGGTGACCTCTGGAATAACAACTACAGCACGCTGTTCTATTTGGAATTTTAAATCAATCCACACATACCTGGTTAGAGACTTCTATATCTCAAGAAAAAGAATCATACCAGTGAGCAGCGAAGGAGAGGAGGAAGACTGTTTTGGAAGTAGACATGTTGACAGTATTATTCAAACTTCTCAATATCCTCCTGCATGCATACATTTGACTCTTGTTTATAAATGCCCCTGAGATATAATTCACAACTTCTGTTAACGTAACCTGTTGATTGTAAAATCTGTCCAAAAACATCAGAGAACAATTTGATCTGCCATAAATACTTTTTGATAGCAAGCACAGTCATGGCATTTACATCTGCATTTGAAAACCTACATTTATTTCACAATCTGGTGGTAAGAACAGCAAAGACACAAGCAGCGTAAGCTCTCATTCACTGATAAAAAGAAAAAAAAATAATCTCCAAAGCCAGTACAGCTATTGGCCAATGCTCCTCTCTGCTTTTGGTGTCTATCAGACTGCAATAAATTGTTAGATCAGGGTAGGCTGGTGAAAAACTTCTTAGGAAAAATTTATAGGATCCTGTGAACAAGAACTTTCCATACTTGTTTCAAAAATAGTACATTTAGGTCTCAGCCTATCATTTTAACAGGGGGTGTGTATATTATTTTATAACAAAGAAACCTGTCAGCTGTATTGGACTGTTTATTACTTTGACAACTTGATTTTGACTTTTTCTGCATGATTTGCCAAGATTAGCTTTTATTTACAGGGTCTTATGTTCTAAGATGAGGTGAAAGTAAGAACAGCAAATATATCTTTTTCCCTGACATTTCCAATAATTTTACCTGGTCAAATGTTTGGATACATAGAACTGCAGTAAAAATGCATGATTAGTACACTCCCCTGTGGATTATGAACAGAAAGCATGTGTTGGGCTTACACACAGCCTGTGATTTACTCACAGTCACATATGAAGGTATTTGCTCTGTCTCTTCAGTGTCTTTAGTGCCCTTTTCTCATTAAAGATGACAGATACCAACAGATAGTGTAACAAGTCTGTTCTGCAAAATCCAGATCTGGCTTTGGAAACAAAAATGCCGACCAAAGTACACAAAGACAAGTTTCAATAATGTCCTTACAAGAGGAAAATATGCTGTTTGTGACCCTCATTATACAAAATGTCACAGTGATGGATTTTGTAGTATCAGATAAAAGTATTAGCAGAAATAGTTCTGTAATCTATTTTCAGGATAATGGGTTTGAGGTTCCATGCACGGCAGAAAATGATAATTCACTGTATAACTATTAGCATGAAGTGGATTTTAACGAAGGCTTAATAGAAACTCTGTATCCCACAGAAATACACACAGTAAATTCAGGGTTAACAGGCGAAATGACTACATGATAACTATTCATTACATCCTAAACCAGCGTAAACAGCAGGGTCTTACAGTGATTTTTGTTATTTTAAAGCGTATGTGCCAAAATGATCTTTCGCATCAGATCACTGTTCCTCAGAAAGCTGCTTAGCCCACAGCAAATGGAATAACATGCAGTTCAAACAAAAGCAGCTCTTCCTAAAACGCTCCTTTTAACGAGTTGCCTCAAACTCATGGATTTACTTTGATCTCACGAGCTTTTCAGCTTGGCCCACAGCTGAGAGGTTTTGGAGGAGAGCCTGCGTGTAGCAGAACGAGGTTGGAGTGCCTCAGTAGATGGCACCCTTCTCTCTGCCTCCGAGGGGAACCAGCACTCGGTCCTGCTGCTGGTCTTGCCCATTAGCTCCAGGCACAAAATCGTCTAAGCAAGGCTATCGTGACTTTTCAGCAAAGGGGTTGTTGCTGTGGCCGGTGCCGAGGCAGGTCCCACATGCGACGTACAAGCGCGGTGAGAAAACCCGACAAGGTCCACGAAGACCAGTGGGACTGCTCACAGTTCGGGAAGTTAATCACAAGGATGAAGCCCTTGCTAGAGGCCCCTCTGGGGGAGAAAGTTGTCTAATTATGGCTACAAAGCATGCAGCACGTAGCTTAGTACAACACACGTACTGCGACCAGGATTTAGGCCTTACTCAGTCACACTGCTCTACTCAGTACTGCAGGCTGAAGAAGGCCGTGCATAAGCGTGTCTGCTGCCTCTGACCGAATTACTTAGAGTTAGGGTTTGCTAATGATCAAAGGAAGTCTTCTCGTAATCACTACATTACTGAAGATTTGAAATCTTTGCTCTTTAAGCAAAGATGTTTGTAGAAATAAAGTAGATGTGAAATTGGTTATCATTTGTTTCTGCTGGTTTTATTGCGCTCTGCGCGTACCGGTCACAGGTTTTTTATCCAAGACACTATATAGCTAATGCCTTCCTGACAGAGGCATATAACATAATCAATAGTTCGTGATCATCTGGTTTTAGTAATAAGTGCCATGATAGGTTGTATGTAAGGTGAGCACATTTTCAAAATAAAAAAGGGGCACTTTTGTGGCAGTATTTTCCACAGTCATGAAATACTCGAGTGCTCTGTATTCTGGCTTCTTTCTTTGATCTGCTCTGCCTGGGTCAGAAAAGCTTCACCTGGAACAGATCAAAGAAAGCCTGAGCAATGCCTCTTCCTCCTGAACCTCTCTCTCCTTCACTTCCTTCTGCTCTATGGTGCTGGAAATCACAAGAAGGGAAATTAAGGGATCCCTCCCTCACAGGTCACATCTCCAATCTCCAGTGCAGAATTTTATGTCTTGATCAGATAGGACCATCAAGCCACCAGGCTCACTCACCTTACAGAGGTGTCACTCAACAGGTTACGATGGGCTTCAGACAGCGAGTGCCAAAGAGCATGGGCCCTCCCTGCACTCGCAGGTCCGCATCATTAGCAGTGCCGTGGCCAACTTCAGCAAAGCGGTGGAGTTAGGTAGGACCACTCACCTGCACAAAATTAGCCACATGAAGTGAGCGATGCGAGATAGAAATATAGCATATATGTAATTCTCTGCAAAGATACAGCTGATAGGAACACAGGGCAAAAAAAGAAGGGATGGAGACGGGGGCAGGGCGGGAGGTTTACCATCATTAAAAAAACAACCCTCAAACAAAAAATAAATTATGTGAATGAAAGCATGAAGCTTGAAATTTTAAGCAATTTGAAAGAGCTCAAATGTCAGAGCATCTTAAAAACTCAGCAGTGTATCTATAAAATAGATGGTTATATCTGGTTATTTTATGAAAAAGGAATAATGAATAAAATATTATTAATTTTTCCAATAAAATAATGAAACCACTCATATGAACATAAAGATTTTCTAGCAGAAATGTTCTAGCAGAAATCAAATTAAATATAT
>NW_010271486.1:22129-53064 GCF_000690775.1 Eurypyga helias
ACAAAAATCTTAAAGCAAAAGCAATTATATTTTAATGTCTATTACAAGTACAATGGCTAGAAGACGATGGATTTGTATATTTTCTAGAAAATATGTTAAAAAATATGTTAAAATATTATAAAAGCAACCATGCTGACATATTTCTGCATTTGCTATTTTAACTGCCAAACAAAATAGAAGTTTATTCAAGTGAAAAATAAATGCAATACTATAAAACTGATTCTGATCTGTGAAAACCATAAAAAATATTGCAAAATTGCTTTAAAATGGCTTTGTTCCAGTCAGTTATCTGATAGCTTGGCTGCTGGTGATAGATCCCAGGTATGCCTTGCTGACATTTCTCCAGCTTCAAGGGAGCATCCGTGCGATATGACCACACGAGGCAGATATGGCTGCTAGGCCAGCAGTGAAGCAGTTAAACATGAGAGAGGGGAACTGTCTGCAGAAATGGAATCCTTCAAGAGGTTTGCCACAACTTCAGAGAGGAGAATGGAAAGAAATGGACCTTGCTTTAGCTCAGCTAGTGGTGAAGTCAGGGTTTTTTTTATACTGGCAACAGGTTGCATTTCTGGGCATCATTTGGAAAGCATCCTCCAATAGTAATATACAAAGAATTTATAATTCTTCATACACATAAATCATATAAAACACTGTTTAAAGTTACTTTGGTCTTTCTGGTACATTCTATTTCAACTTCAGAAAACATAAGCATTTTAGGAATCTTTCCAGTGTTATGCATTGAAGTCACTGGACCAAACTTTGCTCTGGTTTTTACTTGTGTAAGTACTGAGAAGCTCCATTGTGGCCAAACCCACAATTTGATACATCCTACCTCACGAGCCATTTGTTCTAAATCGATATTGTGAGATTAAGCCTCATTAAGCTTCTAGCTTTGAAACAGCTGTCAGGAATACAAAAATTGCAAGTATAGACGTGAAATTGCATGCTCCGTAGTTATATAAAAGCCTTTCCCAGATGTTTCCTTTTTAAAAATAATGCACGTATCTCTGGCCTGGGAGGCTTAGACGCATTTAGAAGTCAGCAGTCCAGGCAGGTGGTACTTGGGCTGCTATTGTTAATTTTTGCAAAGCTGGTAGTTCACTCTCCCGTTTTCCTGAACAGCTTTGTTCTGGTTCCAATGTCCCTTTGCTGCAGGGGATGGAAGAGGTAGAGCTGTTTCAACATCTGATCTGAAATATGCTCAAAAGCAAATTGTACTGAAGTCTATCTAAAAGATGAGCTAAGCTAGGTGAAGTACTGGAAAACTCTTGGAACTGTATCTACAAAAGGGCACTCACACTCACTTCCACTGCAGGAATCCCTATGACTTGCTAGTTCAATATTAACTTTTTTCTCTAAGCCATGAGTTGTTCCATTTCTCTAGGAGTCATTTCAGAGGACATAAACTCCAACATTTCTTAGAATAAATTTAATAAAAAAAATAGTGTGACATCTATGGAAAACGTACCACTGACATGAAATTTCATTACCATGTAACAAAGAATATTTATATCAACGTATGCATGAACAATTTTCAGTAAAAACCGAGTAAGACAGAGACAAAGAGAGAAAGGATGTTCTGTAACGATCAACCAAAAATATTCCACAGCAATAATTTTGTTACAAATCTCTTTTTCACTTATTTCATATCCTGAAATGCAGAGTTTACTGCTCCACTTGCTTCTTACAGTTAAAGAATGATTTCAGCTGTTCTAATGATGCCAGGAAGATCTGGCTTACCACCAGCATTAATATTCTTTGCCTAAGTATGATAGAGAGAGAGCAGATGTGTGAACACTCTTAAATTGGATATGCAAACTTAATAGTAGGGAATATTCCTTACCTCTAAGTATTCAATTCAATTGTGACATAACTTGCAATTTTGTTCTTACCTTACGACTGTAAAACCCCAAATATTTTCGTTACTGAAGCATTGTGCTTATTGCACCAAGCACCCAGTACATAAAATACTTGAGTGTTACAGAGAATTGGGATGCAATCCAGACAACTCCCTGCCGGGGAAGACCGTCTCTTTCTGGCCCCTAGCATGCTCCATCTTGCTCTGTTTGATTTCATCAGGATTGCAATTCCAGGTCTCAGGTGGCCCAAGCTCAGCTGGAAATGATCAGGCTGCTCTCCATGCAAAAGAGAGATGGAAGCTTCTCAAGCTTGGGGTGGATGGCAATCCAGCTCTGTCTCTTGGCAAGTGCCCTGATGGCTCAGCTGAAGCTAACAAAAGGGTTTGGGTACCTTCTTTGACCTTTCCTTCAGGTGGTTCAGTTTTCTGAACTTAAATAATTGGCAGGTAACAAGATGAAACAACTTCTTCCAGAAGCTGAAGTACAAGCCACTTCTTGGGCACCTCCCATTGCCTGGCTCCGGCACCGGTTTAGCTGCACGGTCTGAGCAGTTATGGCCATATTGAAATCCTTTCATGCATTTGGGATAAGGAAACTACTTCCCACACCCTTCGAGCAGCTCATGAGTTTTATACACAGCGCAGTGACACTGCTCCCTCAGAAGTGTACACATGAGCTCTTTCCTTGACATATATCCCCTGAAGCTCCAGGGAGCATTTGTGCCACTTGAAGGACTCATGGGGACCTGAGAACACGCTCATGAAGTCTGCATTTGTCTTCTGAGAGGAAAACCTCAAAGATGATTTTTGCAGTTGCTCTTAGCTGGTGACTGGCATGTCACCAGGCAATTAAAGTCTTACTGCGTTGTTTTCACATGATGAAGGCATCGGTATAGTTCAATGGTACAGCAACAGATCTCAACATTCAGAGTCTGAGAATCCTTAGCTCGTACTGTTTCCCTTTGGACGTCAGGTTTTGTCTGTTGGCTGACTGAAAGAGGCAAGCAGGGACTTGCATCCTTTCCAGTCCTGACTGTTCATGAGTGCGGAGACTACCTTTGATTCCTGATGTGGGTCTACCGCTGCCATTCTGTATTATACCATTGGCTGTTTACATAGCAGCCTTTTGTTACAGGTTTTAAATCTTCTCAGGCTGCCAGTGTGAGGCGGAGGCTGCCAGCTGGCAGACAGAGAGGTGCTTGTGCTCCGACTGTTGGAGGTAATTAACAGCCTGAACTGTCAGAAGGTGACAGCCGGCAGAAAGTTCCTGCCCTGGGGTCACAGCTGGATTCCGGCAACTTGCTCCTTGATTTACCAGTAAAACTAATAGCGTAAGTAATATCAGTATTAAATTATCAAACAAGGGGGACTGAGCCCAACTTATATTTTCTACCCCCAAATTAACTGGCAAAGAAAATTAACATTAGTATTTCGCAGCAAATAAGTAAGATCAACTCGCTTTTGGGGAAAAAAAATATCCTCCCAAACTAGCCCACTAAAAATTCAGTGGACATAAATATTAGGATGGTTGCAGACCATAATATTGCTGGGTTGATAATTTCCAGAAATTGTAAAAAAATCTAACTAATATCTATTATTAGTTATCTGGGCAATGATTATCTGCCACAAACTTTTAATGTAAGTGCTATACTCAAAATGTCACATTAGATTTATATTTTCTGCAAACAACTGGCTATGAATAGAAAGGTAGAAATTGTTAATTTTGCTGAAACAATTGCTTATTTCTTTTTTAAAATAAGGAGGAGTCATAGGTACTCCTTTTTTTAAACTGGAATCTAGGATATTAATTCTTGTCGCTTTTAGTCCATAGCAGTAAAAACACTACGTATTTGATCAGTTGAATGTTAGGACATAATTAGCATTAGTATTTGTGATCTAATTAGTATTTGATCTTTGTCCTCTCAAATGAAAAAATCTGATGACAATGACACTCTCAATGCAGTTAATGCTGCTTATGATTTGAGATATTCTTCCCCCAGGAGTTTCATTTCATAATGTTATATATATGCTTTTGTAACTTTGAGGTTCTTCAGGATGAACCAAATAACTTCCTGTTTAGGGTGGATGTGGAAAGCAACAGAACTGCTGCTCACTCAGAGCTCCTCCTTCTCTGTTCCCAGTGCTCTGCTCGATGCCTGTCTGTACAAGAAATCCTGACTCCATCAGATGCACAGGAGTCTTAAACAGAAGAGATTAGAGAGTTTTAGAGTTTTTGCTCTACATAACCTCTGATATTTTTTTAAAAAGTGACAAATGTCACAGGAATGTCTCATAGAAGTTATAGTCTGATAATATACATTCCTAAATTTCTCTATTTAATAAGCTCTTACCCAAAGTGCCAGGGGTTTCAGTTTTGGGGAACAAAGACAATAGAGCACAAGAACCCCAAGGCCACAGACCACTGCATTGTGCAGAAACCAAACCAAAGTTGTTAAAAAATACTGTAAAACTAATTTAAATTCAAACCCAGGGGTTTTAGCTGTGGTTTTCTAGACAACAATGCTTATTGGCCAAGAAGTTATTATTTTTGCCAAAAACAGTTCCTTAAATTTTGACCAGCTTCATACAGTGTAAGGACTTTCCATATCAGTGTGGTTTTTGTCTCTTTGATATCCTACAGCTACCTTCACCTACTGGAAGGTGGTGTAAATTGGCTTCTGGGAAGCTATAATGATTAATGTTAACTGAACATTTGGCTAAGATGTTAATTTATAAAGAACGGTCAGCCCCAGGAAATAAAAATTCTTTAGCTCTAGATTGGCTCTTACAGTGGTTTATTCGGTGCTCCCAGGAAGCTTTAAGATATTTTCCTATATCCCTGAATGAGTAAAACTGCCCAGTGCTGTTTTCCTACAGCACCTTCACACACACACACTTTTGACAACTAAGTTCTAGTTGTGCTGTCCCTTTTACCCAAACTTTTACGAGTAATAACAATGGACTAGATTCTTCTTGTTTATGAAGTACTTTGATAGAGAAGAGAAATAAGTAAAGTTTCCAAAATCATAAGTGCTCTAAGTAGTAACAGTAAACCAGAAACAAGTAGAAACTTTAGAAGCAACCGGAGATGTTAGCAGACAGCGCACGTCAGAACAGACAAAAAGCACTGTTTTAGCTTGCTCTTCTATGTCTGTATCTAAACTGTGAGGCTGTTGCGCTCTGGAGTTCTGCCTCCTTCACTGTGCAGACTGGAAAGCTCCCTCTTTGCTGGTGTGGGTTTCCTGGTGCAGGATCAGGTTGTGTTCCCATCTGAGGTCAAACCAACACTCACATCTCAGCCCGGGGACAGGGATGGGCACCCACACCCCAGCATTCAAGGTGTCTACAGAAAGCTCCTGAACATGTGCTGGAATCTAACTGACCAGAGATGTTCCATGGACATCTATCCATTCTGAATGCACGCGTTTCCTGAAAAACACTCCACACTTCCCTTTCAGGAGGATGGGGAAAAGGGAAGGATTTTGTGACGTTTCAGTGCATTGTCCTTTTTCAGAAAGCACATGTTGGTGTGCATCAGCCCCAAATTCTTAGGGCCGTTGAAAGATCACTCTTGGAAGTTTTACTATCATTTATAACCATGTCATCTTTCAATAGAATTATTTTAAGACCTGATTCCACACCCTTTTAACTTAATGGGAGATTTCCCATTGATAGCAATGGGAACAAGACCAAAGCCTAAGGGAATATTAACCAGCCAAAAGAAAAATTCAATCTGGGTCATGTTAGCTTATAAATAAGTTCTCAGCCCATGTGTTCATCCATTTTACAAAAATTTGAAGTAAACTGTTGGGCAACTTTCATTTCCAAGTTTGTAACCCAGCCTGTGCAGTACACTTCAAGAAGAATAATTATGAAAAAAAAATGGAAGGAGAGTAAGATTTGAAAAATAATTAAAAAAAAATATTACAAAGAACAATAGTTAGAAAGTCTTAACTGGTAGTAAGTTCCCTTCAGCTGGAGAAAGAAACTTCACCTTGTGAGTGCAGCCTTCAGTCCACACAGGAGCTTTTACAGAGAAGCACAGAGTAACCCACTGATAGTAGCAGGAGAGATGCTCACAGTCCAAGAAGTCAATAAATAAAGGTAAGAGACCCTTTTTAGTTCATTCAAACGAAAAAGGACTAAACAGCTGAAAGCAAAAAATAAAGTTTGGTTATAAAAACAACTTCAAATAGATCAGTGACACCTCTCAAGTTTTCTACCATCTTTTATCCATCCATAGATTCCCCTTATTTAAGTTCAAATGTTTTCCTAGTCCAAAGCTGGGGGTTTTTTTTGCAAAAATATTCTGTGTGACATATTCCTTTGGTGAAGTATTTTTTATTCCCTATTTCCTGAAAATAATATTTGAAATTCATATTGCTGCCTGTTTTCACATTTATGTTCTTCCCCTTCCATCACTCCTTTTCCCTCCATGCTAGTGTACCCTTTAGTAAAGCAAAGTCACATGACTCTATAGGTGGCGGATGTCACATGATATAAATTAATCCTCTAGAATATTAAATCCTTGATATTACCTGCATTCTACTGTTATTATATGCTGCAGTCATGACTCCTACTTTCCATTGCCTGGGGCTTGGACAACGGATTCCAGAACTTGCCCTCACAAACTAGTTTTGCCCAGTGGTTCTGAGTAGGTGGCTCTCCTCCTAGCAGCTAATTTTGTAAGCAATGAATCCATTTGGTAGTCAACAGGGATGAAAAGCCAGCAGTATTATTAGCAGTGCTAGATAATGCCAAGATAGGTAAGAAGTTTAATACTCTCTTGATTCATGGTTCACCAGAAGTAGTTACCTGAGGTTATGTGAGTTCTGTGATTAGCACTGACAATAAGAGGGTCAAACTTCAGGCTGCAGTGAGTTATCTAGGACTTCACATAGATATTTAGGTGGTGATGTAGTTCTAGAATCATTAGAAATTGGAGAATATGAAGAGGTCAAGGTTCTGGAGCACCATCCAAAGACAAACATGGTGCTTATTCCCTAAAGTGGGGAAAGGGAGAGCCAAGGAAGAGCTAGCCTGACTTCGGACCATTGAAAAGCATTTCCTGCTAAGCATTTAAAATATTAACTAGTGATGAATAACAACCAAAAATTATGTACTGTGTCTTCACTTCACTGAAAAAGTCAATACTGTTTTGCAAACGTATTAACTTCATTGGGGGAAAAAAAACCCAACACACACCAAAAAAAAAAAAAAAAGAAGAGAGAGAAAAATAATTTCTACCTGACACTGTTGGAATGAAGGTGCAGAAGAGACTGGAAAACAGCATGTTGAAAGGCTGTATCAACTGGGGTCCTACTGAAATCTGTTTTGAGTCTGGTACCGTGCAGTCATTTCATCAATGCCTTAGGTGATACAACAGGCAGTGAGTTTATTAAATTCTTATATGATACCAAGCTCAGAGGAGGGCAAGCATTTTGGAGGACAAGGTTAGAATTCAAAATAAGCAAGACAAATGGGAGAAAGAAGCTATAATAAATATAAAGCAATTCAATCAAGACAAAACATTTAAGTAGGAACAATCAGCTTCACAAATACCGTATGAGAAATTACTTACCTAGATAACAATCCTACAGAAAAGGATCTGGATGTTATGGTGTATCACACAAGTCAAAGGTGTCTTAACATTTTAATAAAGCAAATATCAGAATGGGAAGTATGAACACCAGAGCTGTGTGCACAGCACCCGGTTTTGCAATTAGTCTGCCAAGAGTGGAAAAGGTTCAGGATAGAAGAAAAAACTGATCAGAGATTAGGAAAATGTGAATTTCGAGGAATAACAGCTACAGTGGATTATTTTAGGGAAGAAAATACTAAGAGGAGACACGACGTAGCGATGTAAAATATTACTGCAAAGAAAAAAAGTATTAAATTACTCTCCATGTCTACTATAGGAAGGAAAATAAGTAATGGGGTTAATTTGTAGCACGGGTATTTAGGCTGGAATATTATGTCTCTCTAAGGGTACTGGAGTAGACAGTGGAATAGATTACATGAGGAGATTGTGGAATCTGCCTTTCTAGAGTTTTAAAAGAATAGGCTAAACCAGCTTCTGTCAGGAATGTTTTAGTTCTAATTTATTTTTAGGAACAGTTTTGAGTCCAGACTGGATGACCTCTGAGGGCCTCTGCTAACTTCACTTTTTATGAAAGTGTGTCAGTTACCTGAAGAGTTGCATACATGCAGCAAATAGATTTCTTGAGAGATGCACAATGTACTGTGCGGGTTTCAAATCAAAACAAGCAGTCATGTGAATTCCTACTGGCATTGCCAGAACTGTGTGCAGAAACTATATTATGCACAGTCTAGGGTTACTAAAAGGGATTGCTCATCCTAAGACCTTGAACTCTGTACTACAATGTGAAAAAGGCAACCAGAACAAATTTATAGGGCCAAGTCATAATCCCATCACAGTCAGGAGAAACATTCTCATTGATTTCAAAAGGACCAAGACTTGGATAATCTTTTTTTTTTTTTTTTTAAGATCCAACATAACATAATGCAAAATATGCTGTATGTCCATTATTATTAAACTGATTTATTTAAATGTAAATATTTGACATGAATATCTTGTCAGATTGTCATTTGGTGGAATTCATTGTGGCCAGTTTAACAAAACAAAGTGCTACAAGTGAAGTAAATCTATCTGCAAGAAACATTTATGAAATCTGAAATCTGAATGCCCTATTGCCTTTCTTTCTTTACAAAGTTGTATAACTGAACAAATATCACCAAAGACCTATTAGTAATAGTTATTTCCTAATTGCAGTGGGAAGCATCCTGCATGTTTAAATAAATATTGTTAACTCTGACCTCTTGGTTTGCCAGGACTGATAAGGCAATTGTTTGACCTATATGAAGCACATACAGTATGCATGGACTGAAAGCAGCAGGAAAACAGGAAACAATAAATCAGAAATTAGAGCACTGATTGTTGTAGCTAATTACATCAGACTTCTGCTTAATTTCTCACTCTGTCATTCTAACCTGATTTTCTTGCCAACAGACTTTGCAAATTGCTGGTGTCACGTACATACAGCAAATAATAATCTTCAGTTACTATGATTGACAAATGAATGAGAAAGAGAACATAGTTTATTATGGAAGAATGAACTGTGACACACACCAGATACCTGCTCAGATGCTTTTTTAATTCACTTACCTAGATATGCTGCACGATACATTTTGCCAGGACCGCAGGTTTTGGCATCACAAGGGCATAATTGAATTTGTGATATGGTTTGATAATGCTGGACAAAGAAGGAAAAATGAAGCTGTAAAAGGAGAAAAATGTCATAGATTGATTTCCACAGCCAGAGAGATAAGGTGGTAACTAAAAAATTTAAATCAATTCTGAAAATAATATGCTTATAATTAGGGATATTAATCAGCAAGTTGTTTAAACTTGACGTTATTGTCGTTATTGTCTCCGTAGTGCATATCAGATAACTTGGTGTCCTTATTATTGTCTCTTTTTGCATTACTCCACTTTCAAACTATACCATCTTTCTTTGTCCTTTTCCATCACTGCCATCAGCGTCTTCAGCTGGCATAAATTATCACAGCTTCCTTGAAGTCAGTGGAGCTGTACCATACCTGGGAATGTTGTGTAGAACATAAATAGTTGATTTTTAAGTGTCTAAATGACAATTTGGCCCTTCTGATCCAAGTAAAAGTCATTAGCAATCTTGTTAATCACCTTTCTGTAAGGTGTATGCTTTTCTTCAGACCAGTGTGTTGCTGGCATTGTTTTGAAAGGTCAGACCACACTGTGACACTTACATGTAGTCAGTGATGGGGAGAGAAGCAGTTTTCACTTTCCTCAACGTCTCTTAGACTCCCACCAACATGAAGTCAAGGCTAGCAGGGCCAAACAGACATGCTGGAGAAGTACCAGAAGGATTAATATTATATCATCATTGCCTTTAACAGTCTGTGCCTTGCCAATTATGTATTCTGAAACTGTCCATATGATTTAGCAAAGCAACATCTGGGGGGGAAAAACAAACCTTCTCCAGCCCATTGTAACGTTTTATTCATGTGGTATACCAATTTATCATACCCTTCTAATGTTATTTCAACTTTCTCCACAACTCTTGTCCTATCTGCTTCATCCTTTTCCTTTGGGATTTTTATTTGTAACTTTGTAAGGGCCAAGCCCTAGAAATCAACCAATATGCTGATGTTTTTAGTAGTTCGTAGTAGTAGTAGTTTGTGACTGTCTGCAGTGCTTGCCAGGTTGTAGGACCTCTGCGTGTTTTCTTCTTCCCTGCCTGAGAATCATATAATTCTCCTTCCTCCCAGATTTCCTCTTCTACAGCACTAGCGGCAGGGTCCTGTAGTGCTCTCTTTAGGAATCAATTTCTGGACCATTATACATTCATTAATCATTATGTACTACATTATGTGTTTCTATATGCAATTTCAGATTTAAATGTTCAAATTGGTTTTTTAGTCATATTAAATTATAATAATTTACAATCCTTAAATCTGTATTCTCCCAAAGTATAACACAATTGTTTCGCCTTTTCTGCCTACAGTCCAATTTAACAGCTTATTCAGATTACTGTTTTCTTGGAACTGCCTAATTTTCTCTGTCCCTCTACCTCATTTCTACTTTTTGTACTGATAAGTTGATGGTCAGCTCATTTAAAACTGGAAACAAATAACAATCTTATGTCTGATATGCTGACAGACAAATACATATGCAAATGTCAGATTAAGTATAATATTTAATAGTCATTAAACCTTACTGGCAAGATTTTGGTTTACCTGTAACAATAAGGCAACAGCCTTCCTACAGCAACAAGACTGTTGCCTTATCACTACAGATAAAGCAGTACCACTACACCGCAGCACAGCTTGCAGCCGGCTGCAGTGGAACACAGTAAAATGCTCTGTGGTGTTGGGGGAGCCAGATGAGAACACTGAGCTGCCCACTGGTCTTTCAGCAATGTAAGCACCAGGCCAGGGAGCTGCTCCAGCTAGCAGTCCAACCGCCTTAGGAGATACAGACAGTGTAGAGGAAGCCCTGCAAGATTCCAGTTACTTTCTGATTTCCCTCATGTTATCTTGTCAAATTCCTGGCCTTGCTTTGGAGGCAGCCAGTTCATCCATCTCCATATAGAAGACAAGCACAGTCGTGTTTGTAGCATTGTTATCAAAGACTAGTGCATGGATAAAGCAAACAAACAAACTCTAATCCAAAACTATTTTAACTGCAGCATTCGAGCTAGGAAACCTGCTCATTACCTCTCTTTGCATATGACAGCTAATGGGACTATTGATTTATTTGAAGTGTTTTCTTAAAACTACATGATACAGCCAAGCTTTTTTATTTTGTACATGGTTGGGTCCTATCCTCTTTTAATTGGTTCTACTGTGTTCTAGTTGAAAAAGCTTTAAGTACAGCACAATTTTGTTCAATATTTTAAGATCAAGGGAAGATACAGAGTCACTAAAATTCGGGAAAATAGAGAACCCTCTTACAATGAAGTGTTTTGTGTAGAGTAGTCTGACATAAATAGCAGAAAAGCTTTTCAATGAACTACACAGAAGTACAGACAACACATATATAGTTATCTTTCTCTAGAATCAAATCATCCTGCAGAATACAACAGGAATCCACTTTCTTCTATTTCCTCACAGCCATAAGAATAGTTTTCTTTTGAAAAGAGAGTAAGTAATATCTAGGTTGCTTTTCAAAAATCAAAAATGAATGAAAACTGAGGAATTCATACCTTTGTTATATTTTTCTGTTTGCTGTATGTTAAATCCCACCTGTTTGCCTCTTACTACAGATTTTGACCTTTAACATGAACACACAAAAAGCTGAAATCTGTCCCTCTGCATCAGGCTCTGTACAGAAGTCCTATAACTAGACCACCCCTTCACAGGTAAGAAAAGCCATTAAACCTTGTGAATTTTCACAGTGGATAAGCTTGGATTAATTTGACCCAGGTGTTTGTCTAATACTGTGCATGGGAACATTCACAGTGTCCCCTAGCTGTTTCTTCTGCGGTGGTCCAGCCTCAGTACTCTCAGGACTCTAATCTAAAACATGTAATGGTACCAGCTGGCGCAGGACTTTGTAGACAGATTTTTGTTATGCTGTTTGTGTCACTTTGATGTATTCTTTTGCTTTGCATATGAATACATGTAGAAGCAAGAGGAAAACATGAAGAGCCATGTACTGGAATTAAGTTACAAATGTCAGTCTCTTACTCAATTTTAAAAAAACCAAGTCCTTGATTTTATACTACACAAAAAAGGGAAGTGTCATTATGAGCAGTGCAAAATTCTTGGGGCAAATCTGCCTTCATTTGCACCTATGGAACCCTTGCTGAAGTCAGTTGGTTTGAGCAGATGTAAGAGAGGTCTGAATCTGTCCCATTATTCTTTATTTGCACATTACAATTTTAGGTTAATTTTATTTTAAAGACAAGTAGATGAACACTAACAGGAAAGTAATCGGATGTTAAGTCAATGTGTGTGTGGGTGTAAGAAACGCAAGTTATTGTACCAAAAGCAGCCCATAATATAGGATAAGGTATTTTATAAAAAATCTCCACTATTTCAGCACCTTTTACAAGACTGAAATACTAGAAGAGAAACCTTTGCAGTTAATAGATGGGTCAAAACCTGAATTTCTCCACATCCCCCAAACCTTTGCAAGTGAAGAACATTTCTAAAATTAATCATGACTAAAATATCTTACAAGACTAAAAGGTGCTCTCACATGCCGAGCCCGTTGGAGACGCAGTAATGTATTGGCAAAATCAAGAGACATAACAGTGTGGGTAGCAAAAATTTTCAAAAGGGCAAGATGAATCTTCAAGGTCTGATTATCCTCTCGCAGCACTACAGATTGGCAGCTAATCAAATTAGGCTGGTTTTAAACATGTATAACTGAATTGGGCCCTGTATAATCGGAAAGTCGGCATATCACAGACCTATTTTTTCATACGAATAGCTCAGTGACAATCCATGGATACATCTGGAAACTCACATTTTGAGATGAGAATCACGCCATGCCTGAAAACTGTGATTAAACATAGACTGAAGGAAAAAAGCATTCTGAATCGTCTAAAGCTGATCTTACTACATCAGTCAGAAGGGTAGCTGAAAGACTTCTTATATCCACTGGCAAAGTGATGTATAATTCTGTAGTTGTACTTATCTTACAACTGCTTGTGAGGATGTAATACACACCGTCAAGACTCGCATTTTGAGCTAAGTTTGACAGCATACTATCATGACTATAAATGGTACAGATAAGAATTATTCAAAACAGTGAACAGAACTATCTCAGTTATCACAAACTCAAGCTGAGACATTCAGAATGGTAAAACTTAACCACTGATTTTAAACACAAAGCCAGTAATCAAACAGTGGGTAACATTTCACTTAGACAAATTAATGATAAAACCTGAAATTTCCTGTGGACCATTACATCTTTATTCATCAAATTCGAATGTATAAAACTATTTACAAACACTGGAAAGAGCCAAGCACTCCAAATGGATTTCAGGTATTTCATAGAACAGCCCCTGACTTCACAGATTTGTTTAGTCCTATCTTTAAGTGGTTCTGAGGAGCCATTTTTTCAGGAAATATTACAGGAAATTAATGACTGACCTTACACATACGTGAGTTTCTTATAATTCAACCTATTGTGAAGGAAAATGCAATCTTTTCTACCTGCTCTGAAATGCTAATTCCTGAAAAGATTTGTATTCCAAATTTATACCAACCCTTAAGTGAGATGCCTCATCCTGCCTTCAAGATAAGATTCCAGGCATTGCTCAGATACTTGGGTATAATTTATTGTAGCCACACAAAAGTCAGATCTAAATCCTTTTGGACCATGATGCCACAAACCAGCAGTTCAAAGTTCAAAGAGGGAGGCCGACAGATGCAATTAAGTTATCACTGTTAGGGTAACTGTAACCCTTGCGGTGCTTTTAGTGCTTCTGGGATCCTGAAGATTGTGAAAAGTTAAGGAAAAAAAAAAGAAAAGAGTATCCTTCTCAACACTACCTATATTTTCATTCCATGAATCGCAGAAGTTGGAGTAAAATACATCCAGTGAATGATTTCCTGCCACTAAGGAAAAAAAATCCAAAATCTTGTTTCCTGATGACTACAAACTTCTCTTGACAAACCTCCAGTGCCAAATGTGGTTTCCATTTACTGTTTTGGGATTTATTTGTCTATGCCAAAGTTCAGGTGTGCCAGCTCTTTGTAATAAGCCATTTGGATGAAAGCTTGGCTAGCTCAAAGGATTCTGATGTATTTTATTGCTGCCTTTTAAGATTATTGTTCAGAAATACCAACTCTAATTTTGAAATCAATTAGCCATGCAGTCTGATGAGGTGTTGGCCCAGCTCAGGTTCACACCCGCTGTCCGCAGATTATTGTTAAGTTGAGTCAGGTCCTTAGTGCTGCTCTGCATTGCAGGCATCTGGCGTACACATGTTTGATGTCCTCACAAAATGACGCTGATGGCTTAAATGGAAAGGCTCTAATGAAGAAAGCCTAGCAAGTTTGCTGCTGTTTGCCAGCAAAACATGACTTTTACAGGGATGTGTAAAAGTCTTTTTTTCCCTCATTTAACTCTTCCATGTCAAGAGAATATAACTCTTCCCCAGAGAGTGGAGATTCAGCTAAGGTCACGAGAACAGGACTTGAGGGTCCACTATCGTCAGGCAGAAAGAAAACCCCTCTGGGCTCCTGTATCTTCCTGACACCTGCATGGCCTGTACAGTCAAGTGCTGAGAAGAGCTGCCTCCAGAGGCATG
The DNA here is from genome assembly GCF_000690775.1 of Eurypyga helias. Taxonomy (NCBI): domain Eukaryota; kingdom Metazoa; phylum Chordata; class Aves; order Eurypygiformes; family Eurypygidae; genus Eurypyga; species Eurypyga helias. Next base: position 36,812 of record NW_010271486.1, read on the forward strand.
GGCATCTGCCTGAACTGGCCAATGAGCTCCCTGGAGGACAACGATGCGGCAGAGCCAAAAGGAGAGACACCCAAGCTTCTCCAGGAAGATGGAACTGAATTAAACTATGCGAAATGGTTTGCATTGGTTTTGCCATCACAAAATGTCTATTGGAAATCCAAATAATAGATATAATATCTAATAATATATAGAGTTATTTTCGATTACACCTTTGCAGCCTAGGAAGTTTTTCTGCAGTTTTTCCTGTTTTGTGCATGAGATCTAAGAAAACCAGCTCAGAGACATAAATACAAAAAAACCCCAAAAGCAAAACAAAACAAAGAGAACCCCAAAACCAAAAAACACCTCTGATTGAGTCCTTTAACATTTGTACATGGGAATTAAGTATTTATTCCCTTAGAATAAGGCTCCTTTGAAAGCCAATTTTTCCTTCTTTCAAGCAAAATATATTCCATCAAATTCACCAGGATGAGGAACTGAATGGTCGATATCAGCCATACCAGAGGTAGAGTAATAGCAGGGATATGTGTTGAATTATTTGTATCCATTATCATGCTAGTCTATCTCAAATGATAGATGCTAAACTACCAGTCTAATCATCTCACAAGAATTTACAAGTATTGCATTGTGGCTTCAGAGTTGTAACCATATATCAAAATCAGCCTTCCATTCAACCCATCTGCAGCATTTTGGAGAATGTTAAGTACATGCAGCCTGAATTTGATCCAACTTTCTTATTGTTCAAAGCCAAAAGCATTTTGGTTTTTGCTTACATTAACTATCATGGTCATGTGGTCATTCAGAAGCACTGCCATCTATGCTAAATAGAACAAAAGAAGTAAGTATAAATAATCTACCTCAGAACAATCAGGTGTGAAAGTGTAATTCTTGTCAAGGAGATGAACATAAGAGCTGAATTCTCTCTAAATATAATAATTTTTGTATACATCAGAAAGTATTTGAAGCCTCTGCCTGACTGGTATTATGACCTGGAGATCCAGAATCAACTCAGACTTTACATTAGAACTTAGGATCATAATTGTAGAGTGCTTGCATTTCTCTTCTGAGTTTTTATTTCCTGTTTAGACATATCACTCATATAGTTCATAATGATGTAGCTTGTCATCAGGATCAAGTCTGAGCAAGTCCAATTTATCATTCCTACAAACAACCATGTTTTCAGCATTGTCACATGTTGTACTTTCATCCAATGATCTATTGTATATGCATAAATACCACACTGCTGCATAGGGGAAATACTATATGAGGCTATGCATTTTTACATGAATCCTCTATTAGTGCATCTTTTGCTCATATAAATGTGTGAAATATGCTGGTGGCTTCAGATAATACAGTGGTAAATGGTAATACAGGGCATTATGGGTACCTCTTTCGTTTGATGATTTTTGATTTGGTAGGATACTCCTTCATTCTTGTAAAAAGAGAGCTCAGGCTGTGTTCAAACAAAGGATTCAGGGTTTGAAGAGAGTAAGAATCAATCATCTAATTCATGCCTGATGCTCAACAGGCATGCTGAAGGAAAAATTACTCTCTGTAGCGCGCAGACATGGCTGTACAGAATACCAATATTCAACACACAGGAATTAAGTTCTTTCTTTCTGCAGTGTCCTCCTAATAAGGATGCTAAAAGGAGCATATGTGAAAAGAAGAAAACGGGGAAAAGGAAGGAAACTCCAGGAGAATAAGAGGGAGACCTAGTCTGGAAGGCATTTTAGGGGGATGGGGTAAAAATCAGTCATAACTGATGAGAATTTTTCATTTCCTTAAGTCCTTGGCAATAAAGTATATCAAAAGAGTCATGGACCCTGATAGCATCACAGCCATTCAAAGTCAGCACAAAGGTCTGTATAGCCCAGTATTCCACTCGCAGCAGTGGTCATGTAGGGAGACAAAAACCAAGTACAGAACAATCCAATACAATCTCTCAACTTCTAGCAATCGCTGAGCAGTTTCCTACACGTTTAAAAATCACTGATGGATCTATCCTCCAGGAATTGGTATAGTATTTTTTTAACTCAAATTGTTGTGTGGTTTTGCCTTTTTTTTAACATTCTGCAGCTCTACAGACTCTTGTCCTTTTGGTCACTATTCGTACTGTAGTTATTCCATACCTTTAGTCATCCCTTATCAGCCTTTATTCTTCTTCTGGTTCTGTTTTATAATTGTGGCAATGGGATGAACAGACTCCATACAACAGATTCCTTTTGTAACATGGATCTTGACATCCTGGAAACCAGAGCCTGCAGATCAAAAGTTTGGGAAATCTTGCCTCTAGACCAGACAGATCTGGCATCGCTCTGTATACTGTAAACAAATAGCTTTTCTTTAGCATCTTGGAAGGTATATTAAGGGAAGCTATATTATCTAAAATCCCATAAAATTATAGGTGACTGAAGGGAAAAATGAAGTTCTGCCAAAATTACATTTCTTTTAAGTGATTAATAAATTTCATTTTCACTGGGCCAGAAATAAAGGGGTGTAAATGCAAGCAGTTTGGCTGCCTCTGTGTCAACCCTGGAATAGTTTAGTCAGTCCAACCAGTTTCTGTTCGGTCTATCAAACATTGGTCTTTTTAATTAAGTTTATTAAGAGGATTTAATGTTTTATTAGGAATATATCCTATTCAATAATGTTTGCTTAGCTTATGTTTTACTTAAATCCATTTTCTTTTCTTTTAGCCAGGCATGTGGTCCAGATGATACGTAACACCAACTTAACTGGCAGACTTATTGATTGTCTTATGGTAATATTAATACCAGCAGCACAGGCCAAATTGCTCTGGTCGAAGCTGTTTGACATAACAGATATTATCCAATTACATAAGGCTTGAGGGTAAACTTTGGTAAAATTACAGAAAACCCATTATGATATTTCCTTAGAAGCTTTTTTATACACTTTGACATCTGAAAACCATACTCGGTCTCAAACACATACCAGGAAGATCACCACCTCACTACCTCTGTCATGAGTTATTCTTTGCCTCATTAATATTTGAAGTTTGGACACTGTGAACTTTAAAATATATAACGCACTCTGCATACTCTGGTGTATAATAATTTTGGGGTGCGTATTTTAATGCATTTAGGTGGGGAAAAAAAATGAAATCCTTTAAATAGGTAAGTTCCTTTTATTAATAAAAATAATTCCTTTATAGTTAGTTGCTAAGTTCACTGGCCCCACATTTCACAACAGAATTGGTCATACCATTAGGAAGACAGATTCTAGGAGCCTTGTGGCTGATGGTATTGGAATGGAGATAGGCTGGGGAGATGGAAGGCAATCTCTCAAATGGTTCATCCTATGCTTAGTGTTAAATCCAGTTTGTGGATTGCCTGCAAGGTAAACACAGCAAAGCAAATGAGAGCAAAGTTACTCTTTCACCAGACCCCTGTTAATTCTGCTAGTCTGTAAAGTGGAGTCTGACATTTGGGTCAGATCCCAGGGTAATCCTACTCTTGACCGCATAAATCTTTTTTGTTTTGTTTTGTTTTGTTTGTTTTGGTAGGTTTTTTCCCTGAAAAATCTGATTCAAGGGGCTGTTTGTTCTTTATTTCTGCCTGGCATTTTTGTCTACATTCTTAATAATTTCTGACTTTAATCTGGCATGTCTTAGGCACTATGTAGCCAGATACGATTTCTCAGCTTGCAGCTTGTTGGATACCAACCAAACATATTTTTCATGAGAAACATAACATTTTGAATCAGAATATTATTTTATTGATATGGGATGTTTTGGGGTTTGGTTTTGTTTTTTGAAATACTGAATGAATTGAACTGCACAAACACCATCAGTATGCATCAAGAATTCTTCCTGAAATGTACTAACTACTTTCTTTTGGTAATGGCTATTGCCATTGCTGCTATTATGCTCCTAACCAGTAGCACAGTAGAGGATAATAAAAAGTTTAATCTGTCTCTTTCTTGAATTTTAGAACTGCTTTGTAAATAACTAATTGGGCTTTAGTTAAATTTTACCGAACTTCAACTAGTTTATGCAGCTCTTCAAGGCCTCTGTGGCCCAACAGACAGGTTATTTCTCTCTGAGTAGAATCATAGGATAAATACCAGGCAGTAAGCATTAAAAGGAGAAAAGCGTGTGAAAAATTAGAATGAAAATTTATTTACGCCACACCCTATATAAGCTTGACCTTGCTCACATTGTAATAATTTCCAACCCCTCAATGACGTCAACCTATACAAAGTTGAGCCTCATAAAAACAGAAAATGTGAAGGTTATGTGGCAATACACTGACAAGTTTTAATACCACCTCTTTCATAGCAAATGGCCAACATAGGTGCAGAACTGCCTGCTACTGGTGTGTGCTTACAAATATGAGAGAAAAAAAAGGCAAAACTCTACAGGTATAGAACATAGGTCACAACACACACATTGAAAAGTCATGACCTTCAATATTAAGGCAACAATTCTGTCCTTAACTCTCTCCGTTATGAACAACAGCAGCTCGAGCAAGGAACACTGTGTCACCATAAATTGAGAAGTCAGAGTTGTGTTGCTTTGCCCCAGACTTAATGTTACTCAAATGCTGGTTTGTTTGCCTTTAATATAATAAAGGACTAATTCCTCAAAAATCAAGGGTATAAGTCACGTAAATGAAAACGTGTAAATTATGTCAGTAATCCATAACTCATACAACTGATTTGGAAACCAGAGCCTTATGGTTCAGAAAGAAGTAATTGCTTTATTAACTCCCATTTATCAGTATAAAACTGGCTAATTTAACTGACTGACTGATTTATATATTGATACTTTAAATTTAGCTCAACATCCTAATTTAATAAGGGGATCACATATGGATGTTTAAAAATATATTACTTTCTGGTTGGTTGATACTCTGAGCATGCCCTTATTAAGACAGATTATCTCCTTTCCCTTGTTCTTTTAAGAGAAGGACAAAACAAATTATATATCTCATTCATTCTACCTGACAGAAAGGCCATGTTTCCATATAACCCCCTCTCTAGTAATATATTGAATGCATGGCTAACCACATCATTCATTCTCTTTTTAACATCAATGATGTCATAATCTTTTGCAGCAGTAAGGGTGTATTCCTGCCTGCAGACTTTTGGAAATCACCACAGGGAGTCAGACTACTGAAGCCCAGTCAAGCAATAAATCTACGAGGTATACTTGAAACAAAAGTTGGAAAGAAAAACTAATATGGGTTTATGCACCTCTTACTCTGATTCTCCAATAAGTAAATGTTCAGCTGATCCTAAATTATACATTAAGAACTGGAGGGGTGTTCTCAGTAACTTAGTTTAATCATAAAATCAGGTCAGGACTGTGTTACTTACTTTAGTTGAAATTATTGATATTGCCAACCATGATAATACTCTTCTCAAGGGAGAGACACAGGTTAGGATCCTAATGAGCACATTTTTAGATACTAGTACTAAATAACCTGTAGCAGTAATAATCATAAATTATCTATGTAAGCAATATTATAGCCAGTATATGATATGCAACCATGACTGTGTGCTGGATTCAGCCATAATACACAACCTATAATACACAACCTAAAGGTAAAAGTGTGAGCATTTATTGCATTTAGCTTTCAAAATCAGCACTACTCTGAAATGTGGCATTATTAAGATGATGCAGTGTGTAGACTGAGGTAGACAGCTCTGTGCCAGTTTACATTCTGCTAATTTTTTCAGATTTGTATTCACAGAAATTCAGAAAATTGCCCAAACAAATGCAGATTTCACTAATACCAACACTGAAGACTTCAGTACTATGTGGGATTTCGAGCATAGAATCAGCCAAACTCCAAACAAAAGCAAGGTGTGTCAGGTAACAGGTAACAATTTGTCCTAAATTATTGTGCTTGAAATGTCTCATCTATATTTACTGCTATGATCCATCAAGCAATTTTTTTTTCTAGAAAGCTGCTTAAAAATTGTGGTTCTGGGTTAGGAAATCAAAACATTCTTATTTGAGACCTTCAGTCTAGTGATTTGAGCTTAAGATGCTTCCTGACTTCAAACCTTAATAACAGATGATTAGAGCAATAGGAAAATTCACTTCCTGAAGTCCAGCCAAGTTCTAAAAGAAATCTTTAAATTGATTTTGGATACTACATTTTTAAATGTAAGCCAGAGTTTGTGTTTTTGGTACTTAGAAATTATTATAGTGCTGTTTCGTAATACAGAAAGCCTACCCCATTGCCAGCACATCACAGGCCTGTCTTGGTGCTGATTCCAGTTTCATGTATCTGGACTTAATGTGCTTTACCTCTGCTGAAGCTGGAGTTAAGAGAGTACATCTATATACAGGAACTAAGTCTTCCATCTTTGTCATTTCATGACTACAGAGTCATCTGATCAGAATGAGGGGAAAAAATTGCAGCTTAGAATACTAAAATTCAGTCACAGGGTTTAAAATCCATGTGTGCTCCATAGTATTCCTTTCTCTCTGCAGCCTCATAATGATAAAATCATATAATGTAGCCAAATTCATTATCTGTTATATTACCTTACTCTTCCCCTTTCACTCTCTCCATTTTATATAGCATTTCTTCTTCTTAGCCATATGGTACCCACACAGTTCCCTTAACATATGCTGTACATCCTTGTTTGGTGAATGTGAAAAATAAATGTTTGATTAGAACCAGAAAGCCACTAATGAAACAAAGTGGTCATTATTCCTTATAAAATAATCACTGAAATAGACTTCCTAATACTCTTCTGGAAGGGTATTTCCTCAGTAACAATAGGCTGGTTGCTGAGATGGATGGGTAATTGAGAAAGCTGAAATAGGTTCAAAAGGCTTAATGGTCAAGAAAGATGCTGAGATCTGGGCTTTTGTTCTAAAGACAGCACAATGTATTCGAGAGAAGTCTATCAGAAATCCATTTTCTTTCTCTTTGTAACATCTTCTGTTGTCTTCATATGCAAATTTACAGTGAAATTAGAGTGCAAGTTCAACCAGAGTTAAAACAGCAACAACAGTACTGCCTTCAGATGGTACTGACGGCTCCCAAGAAAAAGAATAGTTCCGTCTGATCCCATCTCATCAGCAAATGTCTCACTCACATTCAAGTGTTCTGCAGTTCAAAGCTGGTTCTGCAGTCTCACAGCACTATTGTACTTACGGTGTGATGGAGTCATCTCGTATTTATCAGGAATGAACTACTGCCAGCAGCTGAAAGGTCTGTGGGCTTAGTGAGCATACTTCAACGTTGCCCATCATGTATTCACTCTCCAGAGCAGGGCACATTTTTCTGCCTTCCCTAGAAAAATTGTTTAAGGTCAAATCAAAACCGTTTGTGTCAAAGTTGATTTCTTGTATTATAACTTACAGTAAATAAAAGTTTGAAATAAGAATATTTTGAAATTAAAGCCCCAAAAGATCATGATAAAGTTGAAAGAAGGACTGTCACTTGCTTCTTTTTATTTAATATTTTTTTTGACAGAAACAACACATTTTCTCAGATTAAAAAAAAAAGTTAAGAAAATAACCATCTCTGCAGCCACGGAGACTTTCCCTTCAATTGTTCTGTTTAATGAACAGGACATGCTGTTGTTACAATTAGCAGCAAATCTGTCGAGTGGACTTCAGAACATTTTTGACTGTATGGGCTCAACAGGATTTTCAGTTTGCTGTAGATTTGTCAAACTTGAAAATAATAATTTTTAAATTAATTACAGCCATTGGCCCAATGAAAACATTGCAGTGTAAAGCAAAACACAGGCCATTATTTTCCCTTGCCTTATGTAGTTCTTACAGATTACAGTGTTATTCTGTTAGAGACACATTTTTACTCCAGTCTTGCTGAGTTCATGAGAAGGAAATGTGCTGAAAAAGTCTCCGCAGAGAAAATAATTGTATGTTAAAGTTTTGTCCAAATGGGTACTGCTTCAGAGAGTAGTGCACGCTTCAGAAAGTGTGAAGCTAAGCCACTGTTGTGAAGTTTTCGTAATCCCAGATACTTTCACCACTTCTACAAGCAAATTATGCCCTACACCTTCAAGCATGCCTGCTTTAGTTCTCAGGGCAGAAGCAGGACCACAGTTTCTCTTTTGATCCACATCCTGAAACATATTCCACTGAAATTAGACAAAGATGTCATTGGCTGCAGTGAGCTTTGGACAAGTCTTCAAAGGCCTTTTCAAACATAAGAATACTATATATACCAATTGGCTTACTGGTTTAAAAAATGTCCCTACTCAACTTGAGGAACTGAAGATACAGAAATGTTGTACAAGAACTACACAGGAGAAAAAGATAACCTCAGCTGCACAATATCTTCTAGCACAACTACAAGAATGTAGAGAAGAATCAGGATCAGCTCACTAAAGGTCTGCTTTAGGACTTGGAAGAGTTGGATTCAAGGCCTTGCCTTACCAGAGACTTCCTATATGATCTTATACTAGCCTGTCCCGTGCTTCTGCTCTTCAGCAGGAATGTAATGTGAAATGGATAAGTGTATTTAAAAAACTGTGACTTGTTCTGATGATGTGCTACAAGAAGCACTTAGGGATGCAAACACAGGCAAAGAAGACATCTACCTACATCAGCCAAGAGCTTCTGGTACTGAAACAATCACAGTCCCACAGCCTGCACTGCCGAAGACAAAACTCGGGGAGCCTTGTGTGGTTCTAGCTGTAGGGCACCAGAAACAATAGTGAGGAGGAAGTAGGACCTTCCCATCTCTTCTGAAGAAACAGCAAGGCTGGCATCAGCTATAAATCCTAATGCCATCCTTTAGCCTTTGTTGCGCATTTGCTATGCCAGGAGTAACAAGCCTGACAACATCCTCCTCATTTGCAGGGCAAGATTCAGTTTTTTCTGTTTCACTGAGGAAGCCTTGAGAGATTTCAAGAATCGTGCAACCTGGGAAGAAAATAATTTTTGAGATAATTCTCTTATACATGTCTAGCCTTGTTTGGATAAAAAATTTATAAAAATGAAATTCATATAAAATGTAGAATTAAGTGTCACCTCTGTCGCGATATCAGTGAGGACATTTTAATGGGATATTGGCATCCTCTACTACTGATATTTAATATCAAGACATCAAAAATGTGGGATGGCACAAATATTTATATATTTATATATATATGTATAATATGTATATAGTAAAATATACAGGTCTTAATTACATGAAGTAGGGCAATAAATCCTAGTTTCACATAATGAATGTTCTACTGGTAACAATTCTGCCATTGGTGCTTAATGTTAGGTATGCACCTTAGTGTTTTGCTGAAACAGGGGCAAAGGAGGATTCTGTAAAAGCATTCAGAAAATACTGGCCGTATATATGTATAATATGTATATAGTAAAATATACAGGTCTTAATTACATGAAGTAGGGCAATAAATCCTAGTTTCACATAATGAATGTTCTACTGGTAACAATTCTGCCATTGGTGCTTAATGTTAGGTATGCACCTTAGTGTTTTGCTGAAACAGGGGCAAAGGAGGATTCTGTAAAAGCATTCAGAAAATACTGGCCGGGGTCCATACCTGCAAGCAGATGTAGTGGTGACACATTTCCCATAAAAATGAAATAGGAAAGCAGTTTTAGAAGCCAGGGCAAGATGTCAGGCCTCCATCTCCCCATCTTGGACATGGTCCTCTTCTGATCTGTCCCTGGTCTTGGTCCTGAACATTCCCAGCTGGTCTGAGAAGGGTGCACCATTGTGTTTCCTTAGATGGAACGGGCACTCATCTGCAATGGCAGATTGAAAGGTGCACAAGCTGAAGGAAAAAATAAATGTAGAACAGCCCTCTAACCACTAGCCAATAATAAAAGATGTTCACTATCATCGCCATATATGCCAGCACCATATTTTTCTCTGTAGAATTTACTGCAGCTGAGTGCAGTATAATTACTGTGAGCTAAATGCATTCAGAAGGTGCTTACCTCATCAGGATCTCCAGAGAATTCACTCAGGAGCGTTTTGTCTGCAAGTCATAAAAAACTACAGGCACGAAGTGAATGACAATTTGCTCACTTCAGCAACAGCGGGGCAAGTCCTAGCACAAGCTTATGGACCAAAGTAGCATCACTTCAGAAAACCTGAGATTCCTAACCTATAGCTTTGGTTGGAGATTTCTAACAGTTTATTTGTCTCTAGTGTTTAGTTCTCTTGAATAGTCAGATTAAATTTACTCATAAACTTATGTGTTTGTCTTAGCCTCAATTCATATGAGAAGTTCAAAAATGTATCTCCTTTTAACAACCTTACAGTGAATTTTACTTGCTTTTTTTTATATATATGTATCTAAGTTGCTAGCATCCCCCAGTTTTTATGTTAAAATATTGTAAGATAATTTTATAAAGTATTCCTGTATTGTGTTATACACAATAATACTGGATTCTTAAAATAGAAATGAGGGTGCACCTTTTTTCTTTAGGTATATTTTGATAATATGGTGATGTTTGCACTAATTACAGCTGGCTAGCTTAGCTGAAATTTTAACAAACATACATGTAGGGATGATCAACATTTACCAGAAAACAATGACTCACTAAAGGAAAGAATCAGGCAGGGGATACAGCATGTCCAGACACTGCACACTACCCAAGTTATTTTCTTTCAATGCCAGAATATTTTAAATTAGTTTATTTTTTAATGTCAACATAACTTATTAGCCTTGAAATTCACCAGCAAAGAGCTAACTCTCTAGAGAGTCATAGAACAAGGAATGCAACAAAAATTTAATATCTAAAATAAATAATTAAAAAAAAAATTGGGGAAAGACACCAAGCACAAGCCTACATTTCCTCTGCTGTCTTTTTTTAATGGCAATTGTAATATGCATGTGGGTTGGTGTCTTTCCCTTTCCATTGAAATATGATGAGCTCTCTATCTTTTACATATGAGTCAACAGTTTCCAGCATGGAACTGTCTTTGATCTATATAATGGCCAAATTTCTGTCTTTCAACTTCAGTTGGTCTGATCCCGTTCCTCCCTAAAACACAGTAGCCCCTGTGGTAGAGTCTCCCGTGCTGTTGACGCTCCCCCTGCTGACAGCGTTCAATCAGGAAAATGTATTGCAATGGCTTGAGGGAACAATGGAGAGAAGAACCCACTTTGAGAAAGTTCATGGGAGAAGAAATAGAAATGCTAGAGGCAAGCATGGGTATAGAGATGGGCGAAATCAAAGACCCCAGTGGCAAAAGTTCCATAATCACCAACCCATATGCCCTAGGGGATCTGCAATTGAAACCTGATCTTTCTAATCAGCAGCATGGGAAGGCTGCAAAAATGGTGATGGTTTTGAAGTTTATCTTATTTGCATTTGCACTTTAAATGGTTTGGTGGTAGTGGGTTTTTTTAAAGAATTTACAGGGAGAATAAGAATTTCATTGCAGCAAGGAAACTCAAAAGGGATATGGGAGATCAAGGTTACATCCCCGGTCTATATCAAGACGATAAGAGACTGCAACTGAAGAACAGGTAAGTGTCCAAAGCAGCAGGTTAGTGGTCATTTCCATGATGATGAGTTTTTCTCCCCCACACCTTTTTTTTTATTTGAAATAAAAAAATGACAGTTTTTGTTAACATTCATATCCCTTTACCTGCTTAAAGTTGTGTCAGAATCAAGGTTTCTCCCCTTCCACCCCCAAAAAAAAAAAAGTTCACTGGAAAATTAGATGAGCTCATGAACCTCCAAATTCTTTTCCTTTCTACCAAAATCTATGAAAGCTTTACAAAGCCTGCTTTAGTGATTCACAAACAAGACAACACCTGTCCTTCATCTGCTATCATTATTTTTGGGGGTAATGGATTATGTTACATTAATAAAGAAATCCAGTATTGTTGATGAATTTCTTAAGGATCATTCTTTCAAATTGTATGCTCTTTTAAAAGCTTAAGAAATTACACAAAATTTTTACTTCTCCCCACACCAAAGAAACCCTGCATCTACCCTCCATGGCTGTTTTCATTATGGCATAGTCTTCAACGGCGTGGACACTGTACTCCTGCCTCACACTCTAAGTAATGTATTTGCCTCCCAAAAGAGAATCACAGCTGCATATCAAATAAAGCTGGTGTTGTCGTATTAAAATTGTCAACAGAGAGTGGAACACAACGCTTACTCCAATTAAGTGAAGCTACCCTGGAAAACTGGGGTTTATTCTCATCTTTGATGTGAAGGACTGTGAGCAAGTAAGCTCTCCCAGTTTTTCACAGATGATCTTTTTTGATAGGTATATGACAAGGGGAAGTTCTCAACTAACTTTAGATATATGCACTCTAAATATTTGTTTGAGGGATAAGTGACACCTTATTTCTCCCCACTGACAGTAAAGTAAATGTAATCACTCTCACCTCAGATACAGTCATCTATTTCTGTTGTGATTGCAACAGTAGGATCTCAACTTCAGGAGTGAAAACTCAAACACAATTGAAGCTCTACTCAAAACCCAAATGAAGCCAATGTCTGTATGTCATCCAGGCACAAGGCACTGTAGCAATACTCCAGTATCCCAAGGGTTTTGACAGCATTTGTAAGTGCCATAAAAGGCCAAGCACACCAAAATACTCAAGCTAGACACATTTTACATTTGCAAGCCAAAATTAGTTGACAGTGTGGATATTGTTTCTTTTCTAATAAATCATATATAAATTATAGGGATAAACAGAATTGCTGCTACCTATAAAATTAACAGATTATACTTTGCATGTTGTGTACCAGTGCATGCTGCTCAATGCCATTCCTGTGCTCTACAGTGTAATGTGAAGCAGAGGCACACCAAATGCCTGTGTGGCATATGAATTCATTTTGATTAAGTTAGCTACCATTATTTTTCTGTTTCATAACTACTGAAAGCTTTGTTGCCTTTTGGGTTTTTTTTTCCTATATCTAGGTGCATTAGCCATGGCCAAAACTTTGCAAGAGGAAATATTTTCAGTGAAAGTTGATGTACACCATAAGAAGTGGTCAGTTTTTGAAGAAACTTCTTTGAGAACGGGCAAATTACAAGAGCTCCTTCTCCAAAACAATACCTGGGCCAGCTATGAGAGTGCACAGTCCGGATCTAGGAGATCATTGTTCAATGCCCTACTCTAGGACAGAGCAGGACAGAACAGTATCTTGAACCTGCATCTCACTCTCCAGCTAAATGCCCAGAAATCTGTTTTCCTGCCAGCTCTAATCTATGTGGAAAGAGATGGAGAGAGCACAATAACCATTGGTGGCTGCAGTGAACAGTTTTATATATGGCAGTAAAACTGTGAGAGTTTTGGCTTAGACATACTTGACACAGTCACTCTCGTTTTGCAAAACATGACTTCAAGAAAAGGGAGAAAATATGGAACTGTGTTGTTTTTACAGACCATTCCCCAAGTTTAGCATTAAAAACCTTTGGTGGGAAAGGTAGAATCTGTCTTTTGCTGTCACAATACGCTGCTACCACCACTGAATTTTGTTTAGAATAATATGGCCTTAATGCCCCCATCTCCTGTAGAATTGCTCAGACTGGTAGTTGATTAGAGCGGAGAGAGGTGCCAGTATTATCTGTGTTAGTGCTCCAGAGGTCATCCTACACTAACAAGACCGCCCCAGTCAGGCATGACAGAATCCAGCTGTTGTGCCTTCAGCTGAATGAGAAGAATCCACTTAATTCCAGTGTTGTGTCTCAAAAGATTAACTGTTCTAACTAGTTACTTTCCACCTCTGCAAAAGTGGCTGGCGCATTGATATTGTCCTCATTTTAGCAGCGGCCGGTGGTACAGATGAAACCATTTACCTCTTCAACCTCATGAACTGTAAGGCAACACATACACATTGTTTTAAACACATAAAACAAAGTTTTAAATTCACTGATTTCTGCTTAAAAGTGATGTCCTATATCTCTGCAACAGAAGGTAGTGCTCCACTTCAAATAAATACATCTATGCATTTTTTAATGTTAAAGCAGTTTACTAGACATGTCACACTCCTCCTGTTTAGCAGCAGTAAGTCCCAATACAAATGATAAGAGGAATGTCATGAGCCTGCTTGCAGTCGTTTTATGGCACTGCTACAATGTATTCTGAAAAGCTAACATCCTTAAGTAGAGTCTTACCATTTAAAAATCCTTTAAAAGCTATAACATATATGAATTAGTGATGTTACTTTTTATAGTACTCTCCTAAATTTTTTTCCCAACTAGCACTTTCTTATATGTTGTTTTCTGGGTGGTTGGGTGTTTGGGGTTTTTTTTTTCCCCTTTTAACAAGATGCAAGTCGATGTGGCTCTTGCTTCCGAGCTGCTCACTCGCGTGCATGTCAGCATCTGTGGGAAGGTCAGCCCTGCTACGGGGCTACAGATTGATTGCTTGGCCAGCAGAGGGTACTCGAGTTTTCTAATGGCTTCAGAGACCCGAAAGAAATCAATTGTGAGGTCAAAGTACACTTTATACTTGTTTTGTCCCATTTCCCACTGACACCCACTTTGAGAGCTGTGGTTTGGTTTTGGTAGGGTGATGGGTTCGTTTTTTTTGTTTGTTCTTGAGTGTTACACTAGACAGGACTGATTTCCAATTCCCTTCCATTCAAATGATCTTGCCAAACAAAAAAGAAAAGCTGTTTAAAACTCATTTTATAGTTGAATCTGGTTTAAACACGCATAGGTTTTCATGCATTCAAGAGTTGTAACACCACCTGAACTCTCAAATAATACACTCATAGAATGCTTATCAATGAAAAGGAGAAGAGACTTTCAAAGCCCGAGAAAATTTCTGAATCCCATCAGAAATGAACTTCAGAATGTGAGGAAAGCCTCTAGTTTTTTCAGAAGACATTTTCATTTGCAAATTCATGGGAAGTTGTATTTCAGAAATAGATTCTATTTCTTTTTGTCTGTATTTCAATTTTGCTGATAAAGGTGATGCTTAAGATAAGAACCCAGCATAAATTCATAAATTCCACAATTTACTGCCTGGTGATCACAGCATTAAAATGAATGCAAAACCAGAGACATGCATGCTCTTCAGCTTGCTCTGGAAGTGAAATAAGCATATAATACATGGTGGAAATGCCACAGGAAGGCTTTTCCAGGGTTTTAGGGGTTTTCCTGTTTATTACATTAAAAATCCAGATTTTACTTACAAAGCTTTTCACAGAAACTACCTCAGTGTCTGGCGATCGAGTGGGATTATGACACCACAAGAACCAAGGAAGTAAAATTTGAGCAAGTAAGATGGGATGACATCTTCAGTTATTCAGTGATTTTAATGACAAAAGGGTTCATACCTTCATGTAGTCTGACTTCTTACATAACAGAAACCATGCAATTTTACCCTGTAATTCCTGTACTGTAGCCAATAAAAATACGGTTGGATTACAGCAGAGTATTTAGAAAGGCATCCCTGGTCTTGAGATTTTACATGAAACTTACTCTTGATTTAGACATTGTGAGAGTCTTCATCTCTCATTTGCCCTTTCCAAACGCTATTTGTCCTTAGAAGAACTAAATGCTAGTTTCTTGCAGGTGTAGGTGGTTGATGTAATGTGAAAACTGAAAGAAGGAATCCAAATCAGAAAAATGTCAAAATACATCCTTAACATTTATAAGTTAAAAATAATGGTTAAATATAGATTAATGGAAGGCAAGATTCTGCCTCCTTAGCTCTGGTACTTTGAAAAACTCAGGGAACCAATGCTATTAGGCTCTATACCAGGCCAGCCAGTTTTGAGAATTGTATCCACATCCTGAACTAGAAATACATATAGTGTGACTTCTCTTTCTCTACATAAGTCCTAGTGATGTTTCTGCAGCTTTAGGTCTAAATTCTCAAGAAAATTTCCTGAGCTGTAGTTGGCCAGGCACACATGATCGACAAACAACGTTTGTGAAAACAATATATCTCAACACTGAGGCTGGGAGAGGACAAGGTGATACATGAAGAGATCTAATATTCTTTCTTATCTGCAGTGTCAGGCTGGATGACTTCGTGTTGAGAAGCACATGCCCACTCTCTCTGCTACAGAGTCATCTTTAAACACTACTCAGGTAGGGGAAAACTTCTTCTTCTGCTTACCATCCAGCTGGGGAACTCCTTGAGGCACTGTCTTTATCAAGTGCCTCGTGTCTGTAGGTACAAAGAACGGGATGACACATGAGAGGCATTGCCATCAGCTACCATTTAGCTTACACTTGGTCAGAGGTGCAAGGAAGGATTGTGGGCTGATCTGTTGGAGGGCAGCTCTGGGGAAAAAGACCTTGGAGTTCTAGTGGACAACCAGATGACCATGAGCCAACAGTGTG
>NW_010271487.1:0-14238 GCF_000690775.1 Eurypyga helias
AGCCTGGAGAAGGGAAGGCTCTGGAAGACCTCATAGGACCTTCCAGTACCTGAAGGGGCCTACAAGGAAGCTGGGAGAGGACTTTTTACAAGGGCAGGTAGCAATAGGTCAAAGGGTTGTGGCTTTAAATTGGAAGAAGGTAACTTTAGATTAGGTAAGAAATACTTATGAGTGTGGTGAGGCACTGGCACAGGTTGCCCAGAGAAGCTGTGGATGCCCCATCCCTGGAAGTGTTCAAGGCCAGGCTGGATGAGGCTTTGAGCAACCTGGTCTAGTGGAAGGTGTCCCTGCCCATGGCAGGGGGGGTGGGACTAGATGACCTTTAAGGTCCCTTCCAACCCAAAACATTTTGTGATTTCTAACTTACACATGGGCACTGGTACCATTCCAGTCAGGAAAACAAACCAAAGAGTTCTTTTGTTAAAGAAGGTGGTGCACACAGAACTTCAAAGGCCCAGGGCTTTTCTGTGAAGGTCAAGAGTAGTGCTGGAGGGGAGACCTTGTACTCTGGGCACACTCACAAGGAAGTGGGATAAGACATTATTAAATAAAGAATGAACATTTTCTTTTTCCCCCTCCGTTACTTGGTATTACATTGAATAAAGGAAACCATTCAGGTACCAAAGTAGGTGCTTTGTTTATAGGTCAAAGTGAAACAAATAAAAACAATGTTTCTCCCTTGTATTTCTCCTATCATTTATCTCATCGCTTTTCTTACACACTTCCAAGTTAAGCTCATTTTTTTTTTGCAAGGGCTTCTGACACAACACCTGGATTTTCTTCATCTTCTAGGTGAGATTCAGCCTGAGAAAATGCATAGGAAGAATGCAGCCTTTAACCTTTAGCTTCCAGACCACTATCAAGAACAAAGACATCTTACAGGACAAAATGATCAACACTCCACCATCATGATTTGGATTTCTGGGAGGAGATAAATTTACAAGTTTCATTTTATGAAAAAACTCTCATTTTCATGGCTTTTTGCTTGCTGTTATGTGCCATCAGGAATGAATGCATGTGTAAACTGGGGGAGGAGGGAAGGCAATATCCTTTCCAGTGCTTCAGATACAACACCCAGAACATCAGATTTTTGATGTCTTTCAGGTGAATCCCCCAGAACTGAAGCAGACAAAGCAAGTCCTTCCCCAGTACAAAGGCTCCTGCTGAGGCATTCTCAGTGTCTCCTCTTCTTTTTTTTTTTTTCCCCCCCTCACCCTTAACCTAAGGGTCTGCTTGGACTAGACCCTATCACATTGGAAAGAACAGAACACATAGGTAGAAAGACAGTCTAATTTGACCCAGTTCCTTCCTACTAGGCAATCTTACCCAGAAGAAAAAAGCCCCAAACTATTTAAGAAGTTCTAACAAATTAACTACCTAGTTTAGAAGTGATACTGAAGTCTTTGTTCTGAAGTAACTTGCTCTGAGATTATTCCTTCCATTTATTATTTTTAGTCTACTGAGGAAAGATTGCCATTTGAGCAACCTTCAGTACCCTTCCTTCTTACATACACAGCACCAAGCCAATAGAGCTGACAGCAGAGTGAATTTTGGGCAGTCACCTCCTCTCAAGGGGTGCTAATTAGGACAGTGATCCTGAGGCTGATGATGTCATTTGGTGATGCTCCAAAGTCTTCCAGCTCTGCTACTCTTTTAAACACTGCAATTAAAAATAAGCAACCACACTTCCCCTCCTAAGAAAGCAGCAGTTGTCACTTAAAAAAACCAACCAAAATGAGAAAACACCTTTTACAGAGGTGTCCAAGTATATACTGTAAAAGAAATTAATGAAGCTTGGACAAACCAAGCCTGATCTCAGAAAGTGAAGTCCTGAAGTGATAAAAACCTTAATGACAAAAATATTAACTGAATTTTCTCCTGGAGACTGGTAAAACTTACATCTCACTTTTGAATAAGTTGAATAGAAATTAAAAGCACCTACACAGTGGAACAAAGACATTCATCTGCCTCATACACCTAGGAATACCCCTGACATTGGGGAGTACAGCTGCAAAACGAATCACTAGCAGACCAGATGACTTTTCCAAGGCACAGCTATTTTCGCTCATTATAATCTTGATGAGGAGCTGGACTGTTCCCTTGACAACTGACAGTCAGGGTTTGTGATGCTTACGTGTCCCAGTTTTTAGAGGGCCACAAAAAATGGTAAAACAGACAGCAGGTACAGTCAGGCTACACTATGTTAAGATGGTCAGTGGTCACTTCCACTGGCAGTGGAGAACATGCTAGTTGTACTAATGGCATTAAAAAAAAATTGAAGATAATGAAGGAATTGCAGCATGTTGTGCCAGAAGAGGTCAGTAGGTACCATGCTGCATAAGGCATCATGAAAATTCCAACTACTCAAAGTGCATATGAAATAAAGGTAGTTTTTGAAACATCTATCACTGTCTGGAATTGCCAACACAGTGACAGACACCTGTAAATACTTTTTTTCCTTGTTTGTCCAGCTACCAGAGCAGACGAGAATGGATAGGGGCTGTTTAATTTTATCCTAAACTGGACATTTAGCAGGTCCTTACACAGTGATTAAAAAAAGATACCAAAACTCACAGAAGGAAGTGCCTGAGCTTACAGCGGCCACAAGACAATTTAGTCAATCCCACCCACTCCGATAAAATAGTATCTTTTTTGTCAGGGAAATTTTTTTTGACATATTTGTAATTCTGACCATGGTTATGACATGGTTTCTTAGTAGGCTCCAATCCAAAGCAAAGCTATCCCAAAAATACCTGTCAAGGCAGTCAGGGCAATTGCAAAAATAGATTTGACACTTATCCATGTCAGTTCTAGCAGGATTTAAACCTGTTCCTCTGCATCTTTATGAATACCCTAATGACCAGAAGTATTAGCTACTTTTGGGTAATAGAAATGAAGCCAAAGAGCAGAAAGAGGAATACTGTTGGAGTAACAAGACTGACCTGACCTACATTATAGTAGCTCATGTTTTTAAGCATTGGATGCCACCGCTTCCTTCGTGGTGTTTCAGCATCTGTCATATGGCTTTACGTTATGACTTCTGAAGATCAGTGATGACTATATTATAGAGGGTATTGAATAAAGTCACTTGCCCAATTTTTATTTATTTAGTAAAAAAAAAAGACATATTCCATGGGAAATCTGTTCAATCGAGGTTGAACAAGATCTGAGGATTAAGATTTAAGACTTGTTTGAGAAAATCTTCAGTAGAGAAAACGGTATCATGTCAAAGGAAATGAAAAAAAGAATCAGTGATAAAGTTTCATTGACAAGATCACTAAGTGCTTGAGGCAAAATTTACATAATGAAGATCAATAATTGTCAACCCTCAAACTAATCCTAGGCAAAGACTTTGTAGCTCTACAAATCAGATTTGCCTCAACAGCCATTCCTTAACCTCAGTGTATTTCTCTGTTGCCAAATGTGAACAGCATCCTAGGCTGTGTAGGTAGTTTGCACGTACCTCTCCAGCTCAAATCCAAGTTTGAGCAAAACTTTAATTAGCTACTTCATGCATGCATGCCTGGAGGTATAGGGGGGGAATATTCTGAGAAGGCAGATCCTGAATCTCGACAAATTTGAGTTCCTAGGACAGAGCGCTCAAAAGCTAGTACCAAAATGCCATGCACCTTAAACAGCTCCTACTCTGATTAAGTTTTGCCCACATGCTCAGAGCCTAAACCCTTAGATCCTTTGTAGATGATAATCTCTCCTCAGAATTCACATTGCAAGAGCAAAACAAGTTGACTGTTTTCTGAAGCAGTTCTTCAAAGGTTAGTCTTAACCAAGCACCCGAATATTTTGCCTTCCAAGCCATCAGGACACAGGAGGATTTGGAATGTGGATCCTGTCAAAGCTATTCTTGCAAATTGCAAAACCACATTTGCTTTATCCACAACCTCCTCATGGTTTAGCTTATTTCTTTGCATCAGATCAGGTTTAAATTGCAGCTTCTTGCAAGCCAGTTTCCAAGTGAACACTACCATAAGAAAAGCTGACTTGCTATCTTAAGGCAAACAGCAAGTGTAAGGTAGCACTGGAAACAAATATTTGGGGCTATGACGTCTGTTCAGATTGAAGGTCATCCCCTCACCACCTTACGTGTCACAGACCTAATGGAAACAGAATACAGTGTGGAGTAGCAACTTCAGACTTGGGGTCGAAGAGGTAAAGGTATGTGACCATCTTGTGGCATTTACTGATTTTTTACTGTGGAAAGGAAGAGGCCAGACATCTTGCAGCACGTGGTGTGTGTGTACACAACAGACATGCAGAAGGTTAGCCCCAGGGAAGCATCTATGCCCTACTGAAAAAGGATCACTGTTTATTTCCTATTACAACTAATTAACTGTAAAGCACTTACCAGAAGAGGAACTTTTTTTTTTTCCTGTGTCAGACATTCCTGTCAGAGGGACCAGTGAGAAGTAACTAGTGAGCAGGGACGCAAGGTGCTCATAAGCTTCGGGTGGTCTCTAGGCCAATCCCAAGAAGAGGTGGGATGATACATCTCAGGCTGGTTGTGCCTCACCAGTGGAACAATCCTGCATGAAGTTCACTTTGGTATATAAGTGAAATGAGCATTTTACTTGTGCTTCCTTTTTGGTATACATCTATTCTGACTGTACTGGAAACAGTATTTTCCCAAACATGGCTCTCCAGCCAACCTGAGTCTTTAGAAAAGATGATAACCAAAAAGAAGAAATTAGAGAGAAAAATACTGAATTGTTCTCTAACACCACAAAGCCATGGCACCGCACCCAGGGCAGTTTCATGCAAAGCAGATAACCAAGCTTTGGCTCAGTAGAGAGCTTTGGGAATCCTACTGCACTAGTCAGCACAAAATCACCAAATCCCTCAGCTGGTGATCAAATGTGGTAGTTCAGGGAAAATATACACTCCAAAAGCCCAGATATGCTACCTCACCCATCTCCAATAACATGTTGAATTTGTGAGCTCACCACTGCTAGTTTTCTAGCTCAGGAGTCCTCACAACAGCTCCTTATACTGACATTGAAACAAACTTCCATGAAAAGCTTTACAGATTCGAAAGGAATGGTGACAGATTCTCTACCCTGTTTACTGGGACTGGAGGGTAGAAGAGTTATCCTCTCAAGGAAGAACCTGGCATGCCAGTTCATCCTGTTCCTTGGTCAGCCTAATCACAAGAAATAAAAACCTTGACCAACTTCCTGATGGGTCCTGTGATAATGACATACTCTTACTGCTCAAATGGTGACAAAAGCTCCGAGACAACTGGGCACTGAAGCCTTACCATTCCTAAATTGGACACCTCCCTAAGATTTGTAAAGTTAACCTAAAAACAAAACCAAGACTGCAGCCATGATGACCTGATTGCCAACACTTCTATTCTTGAAGTATGACAATCAGTTGTTTCCCAAACTATAACTCACTGCAACTGGGTAGCAGATGTTACTAGAGGCCAAATTCATCCCAGATGCAGGCAGCTGCATTAAATTGATGGCTTAACAGAAGCCATCCTATGCTGTTCAGCCACACCAGCGCTTTCAGAGCTGGCTTGGGTGCCTTGTAACAGAACATATTCATACTGCTCTAACATCTGACTGAAAGTGCAAATACTTGCTTTAAATTGTGACAGAAAAGGAATAAAATTATGCTGGGTTTTAGGTGTTTTTCTAGCTGCATATTTATTTTGCTCCACAGCACTGTACCTCAACAGTCTTATGTTTTTCACGTACAATAGTTTTTGCTGTAAAGTGCCACTAAGTGTTTGTGGCAATTAAAGTAACAACATCTATATGTATAGATCATTATGATAAGCATGAGCTATTGATTTGCCTACCCACCTCATGTTACCAGAAAACCCAGCTGGGTTTGGCATATGCAAAAGTTATTTAAATAAAGATGGATGGAAGAAAGTATGAACCTATCTAATGGAAAACTATTGATACATTTAAGTTTCAATAACTTAAAGAAAAATTAATTAAAAAAGGAACTATGCATGTCTTTAAAAGAGACAGAAGCTATAAAGTGGCACAGACAAATTTTAAGTGAAGCTCAACAACAAAAAAGCTCATAGGAATCACACACAGCATCTCCAGACAAACTCTAGGTAGACCTATCTCCTAGTCATTTCCCAAAGTCTTACATTTCTCTTAACAGGGTTATCAGACATATCCAACAACTAATCACGAGGTTCAGGACCACGACAGCAGCAAATTGCATTAGATTGGCTGCAACCCGGAGCACTACCGATCTGTTACTTGGGAGGAAAAAACCAAACCCTAAAAAAAGCTAGATGTGTAGCACCCTCTGGTGACAGTCACCTGTCCCCACACTTGGCTTTACCAAGTGTTGCCGGCTGTGGATGTCCTGGGCCAGGAAAAACCTTCCCAAAAATATAAACACAAAGCAAAAAAAGCCAATTAAATGCCATTCATTGCACATCAGTTTGAAGAATAGACAAGGGACATGTGTCAGCTTCCAGTTGCGAGAGAGTGGAAAGAATCCAGCTCCTTTATCTACCCACCCAGATTCTTTCTATAGTTTACTGAAAAACTAAATTGGAATGCAGTGCATCGTGCTCAGAAAATTTCTCCCCTTTCCTGGAAAGTTAGGTCTAGGAAATCCTTGAAAATAATTACTAATCAGAACATCTGGCTTCTGTAGAGTCAGACCTTTCAGGCTAAATTCAGCTTTCAGAGTTTCTGTGCTCAATCAAATTACTTAGGAAAAAATTAATATTAGGCTTGTAATTTGATTTATAACATATTTATTTGTTATTCTAGAAGTCTGCCTAGAAATCAGTATGTCTTCATCTCTATATTTGACAGAAAAAGGTCTCCCCTGGGAGAGTTCAGTGTCAGGAGCATCTGCTGTCTGTATTCCCAATTCATGTATTCCAAGACTCAGAGTAAAACCAGCTCAAATCCTCTCCAACTTAACATGGGAAACTTAAGCATAAAAGATCAATACTACACTGAAAAAAGCTGAGAACCAAACAGGTTTAAGGATTTAAACCGATACCTGTATGTTGTTGTAGCAGGGTCTGTTCAGGCACACACTTCCCGGTTGCCAGGCAGCCTTACCTCGGTCTCGGGGCACCCCAGCAGGGCTGTGCACACAGCGACATACACCTCTGCTGTGAATTAATAACACCCGGCTAGTCCCAAAACTCATTTCTTTTTCTCTCAAACACTTGAAGTTATTTCAGTCCGAACAGGTAAGCAAAAATCTTCCTCAAGTGCTTTCCTGACTGCCTCTCTCCCACTCAAGATTTCCAGAGGGTTACGGCAGTCACTGTTGCTCTGCCATTTGTACCGCGCCATCGTTGCGCCTTTCAGTTTGGGCCTAATGGGTCACTATCATTCGCCAGCAAGGAACAAGATCGTCCTGTTACATTCCATACACCTATGGTACTGCTACAGGGCAAGGTATCCTGTAAAAGTTTAAGGAAAAAGGTTTTCAGTGGGATTAGCCCAGAGGTGGGTGCAGAATTCGGACGCAATGACTTGCTCACTGGGCTGCACAGGTTTGAAGAGTAACTCAGTGAGATTTCACAGTAAGCAACAGTGAACAATGTGCACTTATACGAGCACAGAGAAGGTTTAAACATATACAGGGACTTTTCAGAGCAGTTAAATAAAGCACAATGAAGTAAAAGGACAGCACGGTCATAATCAACTTTCCCAAAAGCTTTCTTATTTCCAGTACCTGAAGGGGCTACAAGGAAGCTGGGGGGGACTTTTTACAAGGGCCTATAGTGACAGGACAAGGGGTAACGGGTTTAAATTGAAAGCAGGGAGATTTAGATTACATATCAGGACTAAATTCTTCCTGGAGAGGGTGGTGAGGCACTGGAACAGGTTGCCCAGAGATGATGTGGATGCCCCATCCCTGGAAGTGTTCAAGGCCAGGCTGGATGAGGCTTTGAGCAACCTGGTCTAGTGGAAGGTGTCCCTGCCCATGGCAGGGGGGTTGGAACTAGATGGTCTTTAAGGTCCCTTCCAACCCAAACCATTCTGTGATTCTATATTATTCACTGTTAATCATATTGAGAAAGCTTTGTGTTCTTTGAATTTCTTGCAGGGATACCTTTGACACTATAGTTTAATCCTGTTTTAATCATGTTATTGAAATAGTAGCTTTAAGAATATTGCCTAATTTTGATGCTTATCTTGTAAATAAACATACATGCTTCTTGTCCTTCAGAGGTTTTTTTAGTTGCCTTTTTTTGACAGCTGTAAAATTTTTGAGACAAAGCTAAACTACAAAGCTGCACATGGATGGAGCAAATTAAATCAGCTGATCATTTCAGAAACACCATAAACACCTCAAAGATTATTAAGACAGATGACAAATACATACACAGTTACTCAAATCTCCTGAGCCTCTCCATCACATTTTGAAGCTACCATTAGCTTATGTGACCAAAACCTACAGAAACAAAGATTGTTCCCATTCCTCAGATACAAGCTACAACACTAACTGTTTTTATTAAGTTTTACTAAAATAGACATATTCATACATTACCATAAATCAGTGAACTGAACTTCAGAGTTCAGGAGCACTTAGGCATTTCATTTGTAGTTTGGAGTGCTCTTTCATGTTCCCCAGCAGCAAATCCTTTGTGTCCATGCCCTGGTAGGATCTAAGTCTTTCCAGCTTTAATGTGCTGCTTTGACTTTCTGACCTTCAATTTTAAATGCAAAGTCACTGGCAAGATCTCTCGGCTATGCTCACTCCAAAGCTTGTAAGGATTACCTTCAGTCAATGCTGGAGAGCTCTGCAGTAACAATCAAAGTTTAATCTGTTTCTAATTAAAAGCTGATCTGCTTGACCCTGTGCTCTAAAAATATCAAGCTGTTTATATAAACTGTGGTGGGTTTTTTTTTTTAAATCCCCATGATTTCAAAACATAGCCAATAAAAGTATACAAGGCATTAGAAACATTTCTTTTTCAGACTAGTACAGGTAGTTATGTTTCAGAATAATTAATAAAAGACACTTCAAGAGCAACTAGAAGTGCTAGAAGTGAAAAGAATGAAGAGGCAAATTACTGAGTCAACTCACATTATGTGATGGCCATTTTTCACTAGAAAGAGCAAAAGCCATTACAAACCAGCAACAGATATTATAAATAATCACTGCTTGTGTGATGTAATTAACCTGAGATATTTTAGGGTTGGATTAAACAAATGCAGGTAAGAGGAACACCACCCACAGAAGAGATCATGCAGGTAAGTGGTATTGCTGTTAAGTTTTATCTTGTAGCATTTTCTAGCTAATTAATATTAGCTAACAGCCACCTGAAATTTAGGCCCATAAAGTACTTAAGAACAAAGATTCAGCACTTTGCATAAGATGGTTTCTCTGAACTACCCCTCTCCCTAGTGTTTTTCCTCATTAGATTTTTTCCTTTCTATTCACATGAAATGAGCAGGTCTTCCAGCTTATTTGGTATCTTTTCCAACCCAAAGGAAGTAAAAAAAATATATAGAAAGAAAACGATTTTTTTCCAAACACTATTTTGTTTTACATAACATTGAGATATTTTTACCTCTAAACAATGGCATTTTTCAATCAGTCTGTACTGACTGTGATGTAGAACAGTTGTGGTTTTTTTTTTTCCCCTCAAAAAACCCACAAACAACAGAAGTTCCTCCCAAATATCCCATTTCTAAGACCTTGCTTGCACTTTCTCAAACACACTGCAACTCATGATTTTCCACTTTACTCGGGGTGGCTCTCAGTTTGTGTTGTGATATATAAGCTACAGAAACCCGTATACTGAGATTAAAGGTGCCAAGCAGCCCACATTACGCCACATTTTCCTTTTGGTTTTAATCTACTTACAGTTGCGTGGTATTTTCCCAAACTCTGCCTGCGTTCAGTATCAGAAGGTCTGTGATAACAAAGCTCCTCTTGACCCACCTTTAACACAGCACAGAACACAAGATTTAAGAGGCTCATCACAGCAAGGATTAGGGCTTTCCTCTGAAAGCTTTTTATAGCTAGAGGCTACAAGACTCCATTTTGTAAACTCTTCCTTGATGGAAACGGGATGAAATGCAACCATTAATTAAGTGAGTGAGGACATGCACAGCTGGTAACACTTAGCAGCACTTCTTGGGACACCCACGTGGTGCGAACACATGCCTTCAGAGTAGGAATTCCTGTGTAGATTTGAAGGTGGGGCAACTGAGTTTTGGCTTTGGCCAAGACAACAGCACCATTCACGTGGAGGAACTGGCAAAGATTCCACGGTTCATGTCTAATTTCTTTTACCCAATTCTTTTATTTTTCTCTCAGTGTCAATTCCTTCTATTAAAGTTGGAGAAGATAACTGTGGGCATCCTGCATCCCACATGGCCAGTGATACTTTCTCTCCTCAGATGCAGTATTTGCCTACACTTTGCCATGTCTGCATGTTTTTGGGTTATACTGCAGTAGTGAGCTGTATTTGAGGCTGTGACTTATTATGACAATGAAAACATCATTTAAATGCATGAGCTATTGACTCATTTGTTAAACAATCTATCAACAAACAAACTTGCATCAATGCTAATTCATCTTGCCTTGTGGTTGGTGCTCAGAAAGAGCTTAGGATGTTGGTCATCTCAGCCAAAGCCAATTATCCTCATTAATTGCATTCACTTCAGGTGTGTGTTTAAGCCAAGATCTATCACCGCTTGCTCCAACCAGCTGAGAATGTCCACAGGTTGGAAGCTACACCACTTTAACTGCCAAAAAACTTCCCTCATGTTGTAGATATTTCATTCAGTAACCTTTGTGTTCTGCTCCAGCTTTCCCATCTTGCAGCAGACAAAAATCTTAGTGTTTGAGGAGGAAAAATGAACTTATTCGTTAATATCTTCCCCATCACCAGATACTGAGTTGTTCATATGATGTAAATAAAAGTCTGTCTGTAAGATGCTTTTATTTATAATTTTAAGGCTTTTTAAACTACGTTGCTAGAAGAAGATTGTTCAGGTAAGGGTTGGTGTGTGTAGGCATACAAACCCCAAAACTCCTGAAGTCTTTGCTGCCCAGAGGAATGTAGTTTTTGTCTGAAAAAGTGCTGGTTTACATTAACAATGGAAAAGAGGTAAAGTTGGAAAGAAGCTATAGTGAATTATCTGACAATTATGGGTTTAACTCTTTCCAGAACATGGGCTGGTATTCTGGTTTGATCCATTTTCTCGCAAAAGTAAGTAGGCTACGTTGAATGTAGCAGTTGTCCTCTTACGGACTAGCAGTCTGCATGAATAATGTAGGATAACTTGACGACAGTACGGATACCGCCAGTGATCATCCTAATGTTCCCTATGTTTGTCATATATTAAAATGATACAGCAATTCTCAAATATTCCTATTTGAAGCAAGAAGACACCGTACTGCAGAAAATACGGAGAATATTTTATTAATCACAGAGCCTCAGATAAATAGCATTGACCTGTATCTTTAGCTAGATGAGTCTTTCCAGTGACAGCATTCATGTCTTAACCTCAGGAGAGAAGGCATTTCGTGAAATTTGTCAAATGAGCCCAGGTTTAAGCAGGAGAAACCCCAATGATTAGAGCAGGTGTTATGCCTCACTAATCCCAGGGCTTGGTGTCCACTTGCTGTCTTTGTCACGGCAGCAGTTCGAACTGTTTCCAGTAGACAGCACGCAGGTCAGGATCAGATGTTCGCTGGGCTGTGTTTTGTTAAACAGATGCATCAGCATTTTTACCCTACATCTGCGTCCGCGTGTTACAGAAAACTATACACCAACAACATTGACTCCTGAATTATTGGTGTCTGCTACTCTGATATTTCTACAGTTTTATCCCTGGAGAAAATACATTCTCTCCATTTGAAAACAAAGTTGTTCGTTATGGAAATGGGAAAAGCAAGTCACTGTGGAAACCCCTGAAATGTCATTAATTGTCTGGTAGAAAAAAGTTGGAGAGCCAGAATGCTACAGATTTCCTAAAGCAGCTGCACACATATAAAAATGTTTTGAACATTTTTAGGAACTTTGGGTTTGGGAGATCTTCCTGTAACTCTGAATAAGAAGCTGACTCTTGGGGTACATACTCATGGAGTGACCGGTCTGTGAATAGGCATGTGAGGCTTGAAGGGATGGGTTCCAGCTATTTGGGGTGAATCACACTTGTACAGATGTTGTGGAAGGGCCCCAGGCTTTTGCTGTTAGATACCTGAACTCACCACAGAAGCTTTAGTGTTAGTTGTAAATAAGATTAGGGCGCATGGGGGAAAATTAGAAATGAGGGCTGGGATGAATCCAATGTTGTATATGAAGGTTTTCTCTGAGCTCGTTGTTCATGAGGATGTAGGCAGAGAGGAGGCAACTGATGCTTTTCTTGCAAGGCCACAAGAAGCTCTGTCTCACTACTGTGGCGGGAGAGCACTCTTGTACACAGGAAGAGCCTTCGCTTCTGCCAAGCCAAAATTATTTTCTCGAGAAGCGGTGTTCACACCGCAATCCCCACCTCTGTAGAAACAATATGGGTGAAAATGCAGCTGCAGCTACGGAAATACTTCCCCCTTGCTTAACGCTCTGTTTGCTCTTCACTCATAGTTCTGCTTTACAGAATGCCATATGGCTTATTACTCCAAATATCCAGTCACTACAGGTAATGATAACAGCAGTGACCTCTGGCATGGTAACAAGTGTCTCTTAGAAAGAGGAAAAACTTCAGCGGGAATAATTGCCCACTTGGAACAACTTACCCCTGGATAAAAAGCTACTCTAATTAAAGTCTCATAACAGCAGTTTTGGCATTGTTTTTGGAACATAAGGAACAGCTGGCACCTCAGTATAAAACAAGCCATATCAGCATCTGTTGTCCAAAGCAAATGCTCCACTGCATTTTTTTTCAAAAAGAAAAATAAGAAGAGGGCGTTGGATGCCCTGGGAAAAACCTCAATAGTGCCTGTTTTAATTTTCAGGCCTATGGCTTGGGACTTGTTATGATTCTAAATAGATACAACTGCTCCCTCCCATTGCTACAAGAGTGCCACCAGGATCACTGATGAATTTGGCTTTGGCCAGCTGTTTGGGGCTGGCTGGTGTCACCTCTGTCCAACATGGGGGCAGCTCCTGGCACCTTCTCAGAGAAGCCACCCCTGCAGCCCCACCAGCCACCAAAACCTTGCCATGGAAATCCAATCCAGCCTGCCCTGCCATTTAGTTATGAGAAGAATAGAAAAGGGGAAAGAAGAAGAGGCAGTCAGCAAATTTTTTCTCTAGCCTGAGACATTCTTGATCTTGGAGCTGTTGTCTAACAAGCCCCTGAGCAAGCCAAGACCTGTTCCCATCAGAATTTTTCTCTTCAGTCCTGTCCTGTGGTTTTCATCCATCTCCCTGTAAATAGCTATAGGAGGTTTTCATATATTTTAAAAATTGCTCTGGTGGTGAGTTTGCAATGATACATACTGACTGAACGATGAGCTGTGCTGCGACAAGAACAGTTTTCCAGCCTATTTTGAGCGAAATATGGGGTGTCTGGCTCTTACTGTCACAGTATCTCAGATGTTGAATTCGCCCTTGAATATTGTGAGAAAAAAAAAGGTAATAGTTATTGTGACACTGCAACAGGGTTGAAGAAGTTGAAGGGAAGTCAAGTTACCTGCTGTGACCCATAGTGTGAAATACTTTCCATGCCTTTGAAAGGAAATCTATTTGCCCAGGCCAGCAGCAGCTATCGAGTGATGAGAGCCAGCAGGGATTTGCCAAGGGTGACCTAAGAGCTGGCTTGGCCAGCCCAGTGGGACCAGGGTAGAGCAGTGAATGTCATTCACCCTGTCTTTAGCAGCTTCCCACAGCATCCTAATGGCAAAGGGGTGAGGCATGGGCAGGAGGAGGAGACTACACAGTGGGAGGACCGCTGCCTTGTGATCGGCAGAACAAAGCCCAGCCATGGGACAGCTGCTGGTGGTGATGTGCCCCCGGTCAGTAGTGGGCTGGTCATCCATGCTGGTGATTGTCTGATGTAAGGGCCTGGGTGGAGGTGGGACAGAGGCCACCTTTCACAGGGTTGTGGGTGGCTCCAATTTGGGTAAGACAGGAAGGCTGACATTCAAAGAACCGCAGAAGCGCAGAGGTTGGGAGACCCTTGGAGGTCTCTGGTCCAAGCTCCTGCTCAGAGTTGGGTCAGGTTGCTCAGGCAGGGCCTTGTTCAGGCATGTTTGGATACCCACAAGAACAGAGACTCTGCAGCCTCTCTGGGCACCTGTTCTATGACTGCGCAC
>NW_010271488.1:0-5969 GCF_000690775.1 Eurypyga helias
AGCCTGTCCTTGTGCTTGGGAGTTCTCCGAGAACTCCATTTTTCCCAAACCATGCATTGCCACTGCAGCCACAAGCTGACGTTTCTCCGTGCTCACAGATGTGTCAGGATTGCAAGGTTTTGTTCCCAGCCCTTGAACAGATCAGAAATAACCCAGGAGTAAGGAAAGACGACAAAGGTGCTGAGCTACCTCGGGATAAAGGGAGCAAAGTGAGGGGTCATGGGCCCTACGTAGGGCAGGGCAGGGGGGTCTCAGCCCTGCACACACTCAGAAGGACGCCAGCCATGGTGGGGTCAGGGCTGCAGGGGAGGTGACAGTGAGACACCTGGGATGTCCCCTGCAGACCCTCTCCCAAACCCCCTGCAGAAAGCCCAGCTCTGCCCTGCAAACTCCGCATGGTGAGAGCTGAAAGGTCCCACAGCGCTGTGCCTGCTCTGCCCCCAGATCAACCCCGTCTTCACGGCTCGGGGTGGAAACGGGGTGATTCCTGCAGAGGCGAACGGACGCAAGGAGGAGGAGCAGGGCGAGGGAGGTGATGCCACCGACCGCGAAATGTTGGCTCCTGATCTGTGACTGCTGATCCAATTAAAAGGGTTAATCCCCAGACATGCTCCCGCGGGGAAAGCAGCCTCTAAGAAGTCCCCCGCGGGGACGTATGGTCGTTAGGGCACGCTCCCAGGATGGCCGGGTCTGGCATATCACTGACACGATTACCCACGGCTCGCAGCCCCAGTCAGCCCCACAGCAAGTCCCTCTGCCCCTCCTCGGCCAGTCACCAGGCAGTGCTACGTGCGGAGGGTGGTCACTGGCCCATGTGGCCCCTGGGCACGTCCCCAGTGCTCCTCTGGGATGTTGCATTTACCGTCCTGGGAGAAATTCACGTCTCTGACACTGGCCAGTGTTCAGGGGGGAAGGTGATGTCTTCTCCCACCCATGCCGTGGTGGGGAAGGAAAAGCCAGAGGGCTCAAAAGATTATGGTTGGAGAAGGATGGTAAAGGATGGATGGATGGATGGATGGATGGATGGATGGATGGATGGATGGATGGATGGATGGATTTCAAGGCCAGATTAGACAGGGCTTGGAGCAACCTGGTCTAGTGGAAGGTGTCCCTGCCCATGGCAGGGGGTGGGACTGGGTGGTCTTTAAGGTCCCTTCTGACCAAAACCATTCTGTAATTCTATGGATGGAGGGATGGATGGATGGATGGATGGATGGATGGATGGATGGATGGATGAATGGATGGATGGGGAAGAGTGAGGGACCCACCTAAGAAACCCATGGTTGCAGCTCTGCCATATGAAGCAAGATCTGAGCCCACCCATCATATCTCTGTTGGCTCAGGGATCACTTCAAATGGGTAAAAGCCCTTCCAGCCTCACCACAGAGAACAGAGGGGAAGCTTTTGGGTCTCCTTGGGTGGAAACAAGCTGTCCTGTGCCATCTGTGTCCATGTCCCTTGGACAGCAGGCACCGGACCTGCTCCACAACCAGTGCAAGGCAAGGTGCCTCCAACCAAACCAGCAAAAACTCAGTCGTCCCAGTTTTCTCTGCCAGGAACCAGCAGCCGAGATACCACACTCGGCTTCTGCCTAACTGGAGCTCACCCCTTTGGTCTGTGCTGCCACAGCTAGTGAGGGGGAACAGCAGCTGAGGTGAAAACGTTTTACTGTTCAATATAAAATTTATGGGGTGCCTTTTATGACAGCATCCCAAAGCAGGGCTGCAGTAAAGGGATAACTAAAAGTCAGCAGAAAGCCTGACTTGCAACAACAGAGAGCTGACAAGAGGCCTAACACCTGAAGGTAGGGGAGAAGCTGACACTGGAGATGATGAGATGCTGTTTGAAGGCAGCCAGGGTCGGGGAGTGCGATGGGTGCAAAGATAAAGTTCTGGGACGATGGGACAGTCACATTGTGCAAATGGTATCTTTGGAGACTTCCAGGTCATAGAATCACAGAACAGTTTGTGTGGGAAGGGACCTTAAAGCCCACCCAGCCCCACCCCCTGCCATGGGCAGGGACACCTTCCATAGCCCAGGTTGCTCCAAACCTCATCCAGCCTGGCCTTGGACACTTCCAGGGATGGGGCATCCACAGCTTCCCTGGGAACCTGTTCCAGTGCCTCCCCACCCTCTGCGGGAAGAATTCCTTCCCAATATCCAATCTCCATCTCCCTCCCTGGGTGGGCTTTAAGGTCCCTTCCCACCCAAACCATTCCGTGATTCCATGATACCATGAGGCTGCTCCTCCATCTCCAAGTTGTGTGTCCATGAAACCTCTCTCTAAAGACACTCCCTCCTGCACACAATCTCCAAACCTCCCTGCCCACAGC
The DNA here is from genome assembly GCF_000690775.1 of Eurypyga helias. Lineage (NCBI taxonomy): Eukaryota > Metazoa > Chordata > Aves > Eurypygiformes > Eurypygidae > Eurypyga > Eurypyga helias. Next base: position 2,334 of record NW_010271488.1, read on the forward strand.
AAATCTCAGCCAGGGGCCCGGGGTGATGCAGCACGGAGCTGATGCAGCTCTGCGGTGCCTTCAAACACCCGGGGCTTTTGAGGAAATATAATGCCCCACGCTCTGGGTAGAGGTGACGCTGTGAGGGGTGGCAGGGACCTCATGCCATGCAGATTCCTCTGTCACTGCTCACCAAAGGTTCCTCCTGGCCACGGAACAGCCGGCAGTATCCACCACCACCCTGGAGATGGTAGAGGAGCTCTGTGTGTGCAGCACTCAGCTGATTGACATCCAAGAGGTTTCCTGCCTATGTGTCACCTCAGTATATCCTATATGGGTCAGTGTAACCTATATGGGTCACTGTAACCTCTACTGGGCTCCGTAATCTACACTGGGCTCAGTAACCTATAGATACCTGCAGGAAACCTCGTCTGGGCCGGGCAGCACAGGGTTTCTGCTGGTTTTCTCCAGGAGTCAGGCCATCCCTAGGAACCCAGCCTTCATTTCAAACACCTACCGCTTCTGGTAAACGAGCATGAGTTGGGCCTTGGGCCAATTAGAGCACGCAAGAATGAGTTAATTGGGCTGAGGAGTGAGGGGTCAGGCTCTGCCCAGGGACTGGCAGCATGCAACATGTGCAGTGATGCATGCAGCCGTGGGGCAAGAGGGTGGCTTTGCCCCTCTCCCTTCACCCCACACCACGGGGGACACCGCCAATGCCCAAAGCATCACTGGCTGCTCAGCATCCATTGAATTTTTCCTGGATAAATTTAACCTGGATCATTGCACGGCTCTGGTGAGCGGTGCTGTGTCGGTGCCCTCCGGCTGCTCTGATTATTCCCAGTTGCTATTTGCTGTGGGTCCACTGGAGCTGCAGAACCTTTGATTTTTCACTCCTCTGTCCTTTGCCCGTGCACAGACCTGGTTTCCATCCACATCCCAAGCACATGGCAGCAGCTCCCGTATTTTGAGAGCATAACAAAGAGAGAAGAGGAAGGCACGGCCGTCCCTGGGGTGGGAGCTGCTCACATTCATCCTTTTATAGCCCCACGTGAGCGGTTGCCTGTCCAAGAGAGCACCTGCACTCACTTAGCAGCTTGCTTGGGCACCTGCCCAGCACGCCAGGACCTCCCGTTTCCTGGCCCGGGTTTGCCCCCAGCTTTCACCTGACCCCCGTGCCCGCTGCCGGCCCTGAGGTCCATTTTCAGCCCCAAACTGGCCGCAGACCGTAAGCAAGTGGGACATCGTGATCCCCTGACGATGAGAAAAGCATCCGTGGGCTGCTCTCTGCCCCTGAGGATGTTGGTGAGTGAGCGCAGGAGGATCAGACCCCGCCGGAATGGGGGTCCCAGTGGCGACCCCCAAGTCGTGACATGGACCCTACGGGGAAAGGAGAGTGGACACAGGAGGTTGAATCAACAAGACGCTTTAATCAGATTTATCGGACAGATCTGGATCTCCAAATAAATAGGTTTATCAAAACAGAATAAAACAAGAAACCAAGGATAAATACATGTACCAAAACAACCTGAAAATCCCCCAAAGCTATTTCGACAGGGGGAGGGCAGCGCTGCTGCGCGCCCTCCTCCCCACACTGCAGAAATGGTCCTGTTTTCCCTTTGGGAGATGCCTCTCCTGTGGATACAGCCCAGTAGATATTATGTAGGATATATGTAAATATATAGCATAATAACATGCTCCGCAGCGACCTTAGTGCAGTGGTCAGGGTCTCAGACCCTGGCAGCAGCTGGGTCGTCCCCAAAACTACATCTCCAAGTGACCGGCAAAGAACGGAAAAGGATTTTCCCAGCTGGAAACAGAGGAGAAAAGACCCCAGAACTACCCGCTGGAGGGTATCCGGCCGAAGAAACCCTTTGGAGATCACAGGGGCTCAAAGAAAAGAAATGAGGGTGACTTATTTCTCTCCTCGCGGGTCACCTTTATGCCAGAGGGTGGTAAAAAGCATGATCACATCTGCTTTGCTGCTAGCTCCCGATGCTCTTCAGAAATGCCGGCGTTTCAAGGATGTATCCCACCTCCTCCCGTCGCACCAGGTCTCCCATCGCCACCGTCTCTCCTTCCTCCCTCCTCCCGCGTGACGTTTTCGGTGGCGGGTGACAACGGGCGGCCTCTTCCGCTCTCCCACTGGGGAGAGACACCTCCATGGCTGTGGCTTCGAGGCGGTTCCGTTGGGTTCGTTCGCTGGATTTTCTGTCATTTACACTAGTGCGTCCTTTATTGCGGTGGCAGTCTATGTAATAATGCGACTTTTGGGGTTTCTTGTCATATATACGTGTAGGTGTGTATGTGGGGGGGTGTGTAGATAAATCAATAGCTAGGTGAAAGTTTTTTTTATTCTTTACAAGTTCTTTGTTTCTTTCTCTGGGCTCTCTGTCATCCTCAGCTCTGACGTCTGGGCTCGGAAGATGTTCCAGTGACCTGGAGGGGCAGAGACAGACAGATCTTGCAATTAAATTGGTATTTGAGGTCAAGAGAGGCCCTATATATCTCCTGCAGTGCAATTAATGGCAAAAATAATGGCATTTCCTAAGATTTTCCTGGAAAACACTCCTGTACGAGCAACAGCAAAGGAGAACAGTCTGCAATGGGGATAAATCACTGCTTCAGCCTCCTCAAGGTGCGTTTTAACGTGAGCAGTTAGGGTGACGTCCTCCTTGGAGCGTCCAGGATTCGGGCTGACTCCCTGCCTCTCGGTGGGGAGAAGCATTTGGCTCTTCTGACTCATCAGAAAGCCAAAATTCACATTCCGTGGGCCGTGGCGGGGGTGTGTTGCTCTGCTCTCCTTGTCAGCGCAGGGTGATGGCCGTCAGCCCCATTTCTTTGCAGTTGGTTGCTCAAAACCCTGTAAATTATACTCATTTTCTGCTGCTGCCCCAGCCCTGGCTCCTTGTTCAGGGCTTTGCAACCACCTATGGCCAGGGAAAGTCCTGCTGCAGAAGAAAAAGGACCCCCCCACATCCCCCCACAGCCTCACTGGTGAGCTGCAGACCCCCTGCAAAGCAATTGCATCGGTGGGAGCTGGGAAACACCCCAAAAACTAACACAAAGTGTCCCAATTCCTCTCCTTGCTCCCCCAAAACACCAGCATCCCCATACTTGCAGGAGGTGGTCGCTTCCCCTGTAATCCCAGCAAGGATTATGCAGCCCTGATGTCGTCATCCCAAGAGGGGGCACATTTTCTAGCTGAATTAATCTCCTGTTGTGAAGAAATCACCGGCCAAGGCTTTCCTAGAACTTGTGGCAACGGCAGAGGGATGGTTTCACAACAGGGTTATTTGTCAGGGGAAACTGAGGCAAGAAGAAAGGGGCACGTGGCAGAGACCCCATCAGGGTGCGAAGCCCAGTCTGGGAGCAGGGATTTGAAAATTCCTGAAGGTTTGGTCAAGAGGTGCTGTCTTGGATGGATTGGAGGTGAAAACAAATCTCCAGCCTCCCCAGGGCACTGGGTGTGCTGGTATGCGCTGGGCAGCAGAGCCATTCCTGGCTGACCCGGTGACCCCTGGGTGCTGGACAACACGGGAATGGCTCCGATCCGAACCTAACCCATTAAACTCTGACCCAGCCCAGGCGAAGAGGCAGCCAGCGGGAAATAGCACGGCAGTTTTGCCCCGCGCAAGCACTCTCGGCATGTGCACT
>NW_010271488.1:5996-18274 GCF_000690775.1 Eurypyga helias
CCAAGAACATTAAGAATGATTTTTAAAAATATTTCAAGAGTTTATTTTTTTGCAAATCCCTTGCATCATTTTTTTTTCTTTTTTTCTCATCCCCCATAACGCCAGATGGATTAAATATAAAAATCAAACAGTTTTACGGGCTTTGGAGAGACAAAGCCTTTGGATTTCACAAGCGTGCATCCACTTTTAGAAAGCTGGCTGCCCTTTCCGATGCCATAAAGTGAAAATGTGACTGTTAACCAGGAGCGTTGCATATGCGTGTGAAGACAGGTCAGCCCTGACCCGGCTTGTGTTTGCACAAACTTTCTCCGTACGGATCGCCCCGCGCCGTGCCGGGATTTATACAGCAAAACACAGGGTTGTTTGGGGCAGGGTCTGCCGGGGGAGCGGGGAAAATGGGATATTTTTTCTCCTCCCTACCTTCGTTCGTCCTGGTGATCAGCCTGAAGTTCTGAGCTTCTTGCTTGAATTCCCGTTTGCTGATCTTCTTGGTCTGTATCAGATGAAATATCCCTGCGGAGGGAAACAAAGGGCATCAGGCTCACTTTAAGGCTCAGCCCGGTGGGATGCACACCTCTCCGTCCCCTCCTGAAATGCAAAGGGGATACAGGCTGCGCCCCAGGGTCCTGGTTCAGTGAGAGACCTACTACCCAAGCCCGGTGGGAGTTTGGGAGTGAATCCAGGGCTGGCCAAGGACCAGGAGAAATCTCATTGGAAAACAGTAACTGCTCGTTAAATCGAACACAGCAGGGACAACACCACGAAGCAGGTGAAAGCAATAAGGTTGTTGTTGCCCTGAAAAGTGTCTCACACTAGGGGAGGTCTGATCTCCCCCAAAACCGTAAGAGAAATAAAGGTGAGTCCAACTGGATCCCGGGATCCCCATCCTCTCTGCTCACTCTTGACCCCCTACCTTCCCCGACTGCCAAAGCCCCTCCATCCTCAGATGCTTTCCTTTCCTGGAAGCAGACAGGAACCAAAGTTTTCCATCCCTCTGCCCCCAGACCTGAAACTCCTCCAGGACAGAAAAAACCCAGGAATGACCTCAGCAGAGATTGATATTTCTGCCTGTGCCAGCATCGTCCCGTTAGCGGAGGTGCCTGACTCAGACGTTCGACCCAAGAAAACCAGAACCCGCATTTAGCAACGGAAGCGACCTTTCTGCAGGATTAGGGATTACGGTATTCCTATTTGCCTGCGAAGCGTGACAAACCAGGCAGGTATGCCTGGTAAATCCTTCCCCACCTCTCACCCAGGCTCCGCGTGCATCCAGCCTCTCGCTGCCGGCAGATGGGAGAGGCAACGTGGTCCCCCTTATTTGGTTAAGAGACTTTCCCTGATTCCCAGCAGCAATTACACATAAAAAGAGTATTTAAGGCAAGGGAACCGACCGGCAATCCATATAAATGAGATGTTATGGACTGTGGATAACTAACACAGGAAGTCAAAGACTTCTGGAGAAATATGTGGAGATTTGGACTATTAATAAGTCCTGTAAGTGGGTCAGGAAAAGAAGTCCTACCAGTAACAAAAGAAGATACTGGATGGAGATAATAAAACTGTTAATGACGCAAGGAAGGCACAAGTGTTCAATAAATCCTTCTGGTCTATACTTAGAAAGGAGCAGGAGGGTGTGCTTATAGTCCCCGTGGCCGATGAAGCACTTTCCAGTACATTAGTAACCAAGAGGATATTTTAAACAAGAGCTACAAGAGATAAACATCTTTTAATCAACCGACCTAGATAATGCTCACCCAAGAGCCCTCGGAGGGCTGACTGAGACCTTTGCCCCCCCGGACGGTGGGTTGTGACACATGCCAGGAGCTGGGGAGCAGCGGAGGAATGCAGACGATGCTCCAGCACGCACAAGGAGAGCACGGGGCGGAGCAGATAAGAATAGCCCGCCGCCATCCGCCGAAGAGGCATTATGGGGTGGCGCCGGTGATGCCATTTCCCAACAGGCAGGATGGTTCTTTGCAAAGTTTAGGATGAGATGGAGGGAGGTGGTGGGGTTTTCCAGCACTTACCACCTTGGAGCTTTACAGAGGACTTAGAAGAAAGATGGGGACAGACTTTTTCCAAGTGCAGGGAGTGACAGGACAAGGGGTGACGGGTTTAAATGGAAAGAGGGAGATGGAGATGGGACATCAGGAAGGAATTCTTCCTTCAGAGGGTGGAAATCACTGGGACAGGTTTCCCAGAGAAGCTGTGGATGCCCCATCCCTGGGAGTGTCCAAGGCCAGGCTGGATGAGGCTTGGAGTAACCTGGTCTATGGAAGGTGTCCCTGCCCATGGGACACCTGTCCAAGGTGTCTTTAAGATCCCGTCCAACCCAAACCATTCCATGATTCTATGAATTTATGCTTTAGGCACTGCCTCAGGACCAAAAAACAAGCAGAGACCAGTAGATCAGAAGGAATGAATTAAGGACCAGCCCCATCTCCGACGGCACAATTAATCTTTCCTAATTTTGGGCAGACAAGGGAGAGACAGGCTTTTCCACAGTGCCATTCTGCCCGTCCTAAAATGAGTGGACGGGACATATCGTAACCTCTTCTCTGTGCTGACTATGTGGGGAACCAACATCACCCTTTAAACGTGGTACTTAACTCTGGGCCGGGGAGTGAAGCAAGTCTAGTTCAAGAAACTGGTCTCAGAACTTGCTAAATCATCTGCAAAACAAAACCTTGGTGGGTGGACGGAGACGGAAGCAGGGATACACATGGGGGTATGTGACCAATCTCAGCAGGACACAACCTTTGACCAGAGCCCTGTACCGTGTTTTGGGCTCTGCATTTCAAGAAAGGCACAGAGAGAGTCCAGAGAAGAGCGACGGGAAGGACCAAAGGACCAGAAATTTCTACCATCAAGGAAAAACTGAAAATAATCAACTGTTTAAACTGAATAAGAGAGGACAGAGGTGGGAGCTGATGGCATGTTTAGAGGAAAGGAGTCTGCTCTTCACACCCGCAGTGGAGAGGACGAGAAAGCACAAGCTCGAGCTGCACATGGGAAAAGGTCTTCCCTTAGGAAGGGGTATGTGGATCTGGAAGAGCTGAAGAGTCTCCGTGGCAGGAGATCTTCAAGCAAATGCCAGAAGAGTGTAGGGATGGCTGGTCCAGACCCTGCAAGTCTCCTCCATCCCAGGTGTGGGGGTGTACCAGCATGGAGAAACACTGGGGATCACTGGACGTCCCAGAGCTGAGAGTTTTCAGGATAGAAAGGAATATTTTGATCAATGTCTCACCAAGAACCTGGCAGGGTAAATGTGGGAAAGAGGTCCATGGGGAGACCACACCTCCAATACAGCCCAGGCCTCCAGCAAGGCAGGAGTCAATGACAGACTCCAAACCGTGCTGGCCCCTCTCTGATCCTGCCCATTCCTCTGTTGTCCTCACTCCCCATGATAATTCCTGCTCTAAAACATTGGGAAGTCACTTTTCAAAACCCCTGAAGTGTTCAGACCCCTAAAAACATGGGGAAACCCCCACTGCGAGTCATCTGGGGGCTGGTCGTGCACCACCAGCAAGCTGGGTAAAGCTTCTGGCTGGATGTTGGCGCTGGTTTCTCCTCCCAACTCCTGCCTCGTGGAGGAAACCGTCCCAGCACAGAAATAGATGAGGCCACGTAGGTATCACAGTCCCATACAAAGGAAGATGGACGGGCTCCAGGCGTGACTTGCAGCCTCTTTTCTCCACACACGCTGCTCTGTTGGTGCAGTGATGGACCATGGAGAGGTGGAATCCATATGTGACTGAGCTCATGCTCTTTCCCAATAGTAACACTTCGCTCTGCCAAGCAAAAGAGCTGTGTTGGCCTCAGGGACAAGGGCCTCCCCTGTCCTTGGCTGGCAGAGCTCGGGAGCTCCGTGCAGACGTGAAGCTTTTGGCCTCAGAAGGTGGCGAGAAGGTTTGGGTGGCGACCTCTGCCAAGGAGCGAGGAGAGGAAATGGTGGGGCCCAGACAGTGCAGGCTCAGAGCTGTCCTCCAGCTACAAGGTGCCATTGTGAAGGAGGCTTTGCTGAGGTGGGGGGGAAGACAGGGAGAGGGGCACTGTGGAGGATGGCAGGGGAGGATGGAAATATGGTGGCAGCCAGGGCTCCGTCTCTGGACTTAATTTCTCCAGATGCTATCCACGTGTGCCCACCCTTGGCAGCTGGGAAGAGCCTTAGGGAGAGAGGTGAGACACAAACATGTCCAGGAGACCGGAATATCTGCCTACACATGTCCAGAAGACACCCTACTACAGGGCTGAGGGTTGCTGTATCCATCACAATGGTGCAACCAACCTCAAATGGTCAAGGCATGAGTTTTTCCAAGGGGTAGAGTATATCCAATGGAGATTTGGGGTTGGGGCACTGCGATGCTTTCCCAGATCCAAGAGAAGCACAACACTAACGTCTACTAGACCAAGAGTCCCTGCTAGAGAGAGGCTCCTCTGGTCCAAAAGAGTGTTGCAAAGCTAAAGGGACAGAGCAAGAGATTGGTGTCGTTCAATGATGTATTTGCTGTGCTTTGACCTCTGGAAAACATACCAAAAGCATCCAAATCCACCCATCCAAAAAATAGGCTGGGGGCAATTCATCTCCCCACTGTGTGCAGCAGCTCTGCACGTTTTGGTCCCAGTGATGGATGGACTGGGGGGAAAAAAGAGCAAAAGCAAAAATACGGAATGACCAGCACAACTTTTTGTTTTGTTTTCCGTGTGCGTTTGGCACGGAAGCAGGCAGGTTTGGAGGGACAGCCCCATGGCCCTCGCCTTGTTTGCCCACGTGCTGTGCCTCTGGATGGTGTGGCAGCTCATGGCGGGGTACACTGGGGCCAAAAGTGGTTTCCAGCCCCTGGTCTGCATGAAACTGCAGTGAAAGAGTGCGAAAGGGGGGAGTGAGGAAAGCCAACCTGCTGTCATCAGGTTTTGACTCACCACACCCCGTCTTTTCACCACTAGAAAAGCCTGAAAAGTTGAACAAAGCTTGGAAAGCACCAGGATTCCACACACGCCTCCTCCGTTGCTGGCTGGTTTTGTTACGGGACTCACCTTTAATCAGCTTCCAGTTGTAGATTTCCACCTCTTCTGCAGGCTCCTTCTCTATTGCGATCGTCCTGAGGATCTCCTTGGAGGTCTCCGAGCTCGGCGGCACGAACATGTACACCAGGACGCGGTTGGGGTTCTTGCCACACCGGGTGGTGATTATTTCATCGGTGGGTTTGACGCTGGTTTCTGGGCAAAAATAAAGACAGAGTTCGTTAAATAGGTGCAGAGAGGAGCTTGGAGGAGGCTGCCTCAGCACGCAGGTCAAGGGGAAGGCATCTCCCTGGGTTTGATGGGAAGTGGCACAGCCGCATCTCTGAATGGGACCTTGGCTCCCAGGGTCTGATCTCCAGCGCCGAGATCAGCAGCAGAGAGAGATGTTGGTAAAGGGTCTGTGGACCTGCTCATCCCCATATTTTCCATTCCCCTTGATTTTGGCAGCCCCTGTGCTGGCGGGGATAGGGAAGGGGGATCTTCTCCACCTGGATTCCCCATACCCGCTGCAGGGACCTTGGTGCCATCATCACTCCAAAGCCCAGGCTGAATTCCCGGTTTCCCACTGCCATCCCAGAGGAGCAACGTCAGCGAAGCGAAGGGATGAGCCCGCAGCACGGGAGCCAGCGCCGTGGCTGCAGTGCTGGGCAGCGTGCCCGGCTCAGCCCCGCGGGTGGGCTCAGTCCCAGCCCGAGCCACCTCTCCACGTGGGATGCAGTGGCAGACAGACCCCCACCAGGGGCATGGGCAGGACCCTACGTGACTTTTTTCGACATCTTTGGTAAAGGAGAGCTGCTAATTTTTTAATTTTTTTTTTTAATGTATCTGGAGTAATTAAGAATCCCTCATGGTTTTGGAAAGAGATTTATTGCCTTTGGTTGTGGTCCTTGGAACGCAGAGGAGCCCAGCTCTGCTGAATTTAGCCTTGTTCTCCCAGTCATTTTGGATGCTGAAGCTTTTTACACTACTCGAAAGAAAGTTTGGCTATAAATAGACGCGTGGGGTTTATTTTAGTAGGACAGTTATTTTAGGCCTGATTCTGCTCTCTCCTGTGCTTTCAGCAGTGGTCCTGAGCTACTCTTCTCAGAGAGGGGATGGAAATCCCAGTTTAAAGGGATGCAAAGCAGGGCTTTTTCAGCAACGGGAAGACAAGCGTTCAGTTCTGCAGGCTCAGTGAGGCATGAAGGGGGACAACCACCACCCTTATCCCTGCCACTGTGGGGTCCGGCTGCAGAAAACCTCTATCCCAGGTCATTAAACTTCACCCACTCCCGGGCTGCTCTTTTCATCGACCGAGGAAGCCCCAACTTCACAACAGAGAAGGAAACACACGTCCTCACAGGTACAACAGGTTTTTAACAACCTCGGAGCTTCACGCTGGAGCCACACTACGGCTAACAGCATTGGGGAGGAGGAGGGGGCATCCAGGGGTCCCATCTGCTAGCTCTGCCCCCAGTAACCACGGTGCTCTCCCCATCCAACCAACACATTCCAGAGATCCCTTTTGCAAACAGAAATCACCCCCTGTTTCTCTCCAAGCTACTGGGTACAAAGGAGGATGAGAAGGACGGTCATGGAAACTGCCTGGGAAAGAATATGGGCAAAACCCCTGAGCAGTGAAGCAAAGGACAAGCATGTGGCTTGGCTGAGCGACGTCTGTGTGTGCGATTGCTATCTGTGAGTACTGGAAAGCAAGAAGAAAATCATTTTGGCTGGGTCAGAGTGTTTAACTGGAAATAAATGAAGACTGAACAGCAGACGAGATCCCAGCAGACAAAGTTGTAGACTTTAAACCAGAAAGACCTGCTATAATGGGAATACAAGACTGGAAGGGCTCTGCGCAGTCATCACATCCCATTCCCACCAGGCACCACATCATAAATCCTGCTCATAAACATATCAGAAACCTTATTAAAACAAGCTGAGCTTCTGCCCTTCGGTCCCCTGGGGAGGCCATCCCAGAACCTCTCTGCTCAGAGGCTGGAAAACCTTGAAAATCCCAGCTGAAATTATTTTGCAGCCTGTTCTTAAATATGGCAGTGCCCCTTGCTTGTTGTTCCTGGTGAGACCCCGCCACGAAACCACCTTGAAGTTGCACACCAGAGATCACCCAGCAACTGCTGCATCTGCAGATCTTTAGTCTCTCTAAGGAAGCAGCGGATGGTCCATCACCTAAACATCTGCTGAATAATAGTACAGAGAGGTATAACCTAGAAAATATTCTCCAGTGGGAACAGGAGAAGAGCTCCTGCCCTGCCACCTCTTTGCCAGGTCTGTGGTTTAAGGTAAACAGCTTTCCAAAGACCAGGAAGTAGCTGAGAGACCCAAAACTCATTGAACATTAAAAAAAAAAAAGCAACAGAGGTCCTCTCCACCATGTCCCAGAACCAGCCCAGTTCTACTTGGACCAATAGTTGAAAGGCTGCAAGAATTGGGCTTGTTCAGCCTGGAGAAGAGGAGGCTCCGGGGAGACCTTAGAGCCCCTTCCAGTGCCTGGGGCTACAGGAAAGCTGGGGGGGGACTTTTTACAAGGGCAGGAAGTGACAGGACAAGGGGTAATGGGTTTAAATTGAAAGCGGGGAGGTTTAGATTAGATATCAGGAAGGAATTCTTCCCGCAAAGGGTGGGAACACTGGGACAGGTTGCCCAGAGAAGCTGTGGATGCTCCATCCCTGGAATTGTCCAAGGCCAGGCTGGATGAGGCTTGGAGCAACCTGGAGGTGTCCCTGCCCATGGCAGGGGGGTTGGAACTAGATGATCTTTAAGGTCCCTTCCAACTCAAACCATTCTATGATTCTATGACTGTGTGCCTAACCATCCCCTATCCAGGGATAGGGACCTCAACTCGAGTTCAAAGCAAAGCGTGCGTGTACCCAGAAAGCGTTGTCCTAATTTCAAACCCACATTTCAGCTGCCACCATTGAAACCTACCACTTCTTGTCCCAGCTGGAGTTGGGGAGAACAGACAGTGCCCTCTCCCCAGAAAGCTTCTCCTACCCATCTGAAGACTCTTGGAATGTCTCTCCTTGGGCATCTTTCTCCAGACTACACCCACCCAACAGAAGCAACCTTTGGGGATCGGTGTAACTTCCTCACCTTGGGTCAGTCCTGCTGCCCTCCAAGACAGGCCAACCCTCACGTCAGTGCTTGCCCTGCTGATCTCACCGGGTGTGAATTCGAGTCACCAGTGATGGGAACCCCTACACGTCTCTCTCACCGGGACTTTAAACCAAGGCTAAAGGAAGGAACTGGAAGGCAGCTGCAGGAGCAGGTGGGATCTCACCTACCTGGACATATTTTACAGCATTTCCCATCAACTTTCTCTGGATAGTCACATGGATACTCCTTGGGGCATGTGATCTTCTGACAGTCCTGGACACCATCTCTGCAAGTGCAGAGGATGCAGGGCAGGAGGCCGTAGAGCCGGAAGACAGGGTGCCACACTTCCCCATGGGAATAGGTCTTCCCGTTGTAAACACAAGCTGGAGGAGAGAGGAAAGAGTTGATAGTGGAAATAAATAATCCTCGTCTTTGTACACCCAAGGATTGGTGGAGCTCAACACGTTTCACCACCTCGGAAACCGGTGTCCCCGCTGTCTTGAGGAACATGGTCCTCTGGCAGCACATCTGGCAGCAGCGGACACGCGGGCATTGGAGCCATCCCACCCAGGAGGTGCCATGGGGGACCAGGCTTCAGAGGATGGAGGCTGCTGGGGTCAACCACCCGGGTTGGGGCAAGTGGTAAGTGTGGGCAGGACCTCACCGGCGAGCCCAGGGTCTCTCGGAGCTGTCACAGGCATGAAGCACAGTGAAGAGTGCCACCTGCTGACTCCTCCACGAAAATTTTTGGAGGTCCCAAAATTTCTTCCAGGGCTTCATCTCCAAGGAACGAGCCCTTCTGGAGGGACACTGGTGGGAGAGCTCTTAGGAAGAGAAGGGACCTGTCTTTTCCCCTTTGGCTTCATGGGGTTGCCTCCTCATCTCAACTTTCCAACTCTCTCCTCCGGGAGGAAGACTACGGCACTGGGACAGACCCACCACGTGGTGGGGAGATGCAAGGAGGATCATCCTGACCCTGATGCAGTGTTCTGGAAGGACCATGTGGTGTTTTTCCAACTGAGCACCTCCCTTCCCAGGTCCCAGATCTCCAAAACACCCCAAGGACCAATCTTCTTCCAAACCTCTTTGGAAAGTGGTGGATTTATGCAGTCAAGAGGCTGTGCACTACCAGGGCTGGATGTGGAGGAGTGGGAAGTAGGACTTGGTGACGAAAACCTGCTGCTGAAACAGATTCCCTGGAGAATTCAAGGTTCTAGAGAATTCAAAGTCCTGGAGAAGTTACCCTAGGCCTCATACCGATTGCCCGGCCCCTCCATTCCTTACCTTTCTTGTGCTTCTCTTTCAAGACGATCTTCACGGTGGTGCTACCTCCTCCCTTGGGTTTGAAGCTCCTGGGAATGAACTCCAGGGAAGAAGTGAGAACAGTGGACACGGTGGATCCAGGTGGCTTCCGGCCCATTGCTTCCCCCAAGCACTGGTCTTGCGAGTGCCTCTGTAAGCAGCGAGAGAGAAGACGGGGACTCAGACCCAAGCAGTTGGGTTGTTCTCACTCCAAAGCAAGCTGGAAAAAGTCATGCAGTGTCAGGAGTAGAAGGTCTAGAGACCACAGGGATAAGCAATGTTCCACAAGCCATCTCAGTGCCCACCTGAGGCTGCTGAGCAGTTTGTGTCAGTGCCCCACACTGATGTCCTCCCTACGTTGCGTGTGGGTCTCCCTCATTTGGGCAGCTCTCTTCTCATCCCACGCTCAACCCAACGCCCTCAGGTGAGGTCCTACATCTCTAACGTAGGCAGAAAAATGGGCTGGTCTTTTCCAGATGCCTGCTGGGAAACTGAGGACCAGTATTCCTGCAACCCAATCAGGATCAGAGAGGTAAGGATGGGTCATATCCTGCTCTCTCACCTGGCTGGCACCAGGACCATTGATGTGGGGCTGCCAGCCAGTAGGACTGAAATCCTGGGGAGCATCCTGGGCTTCCAGGAGCAAACTGCTGGGACAAGACATGCAGCACAAAGGGTCCCCTTGTGTCTATTTTGGAGGTTTTATAGGTGGTGGAGGTGTGACCTGGCATTTCACCCAGCAGTATGGAAAAGGGTAGGGCCAGGAGCTGTAAGTGACCTAATCCCACAGACCTGGCATGGGCTGCCCAGCTCTGAAATGTCACCGTGAATCCACCCTCGTCAGCCAAGAAGTCACTTTTTCCTCGCTGGGGCTGCCGATATAAACAGCCTGGGGAAGACATGCTGGTGGCCAGCTCCAGTGCTGGCTGCTCTGTGGGAGCTACGACTGGGAGGTAGAACACCTTTGAGCCCAGGGTGGAGAGGAGACACCAGCTCCTGAAGCACAAAAAAACACCTCAAAGAAAGATTTGGGCCCTCTGACTCTATAGGTGAGGGTCATGTTCGTCACCTCTGAATCTGCTCTGTCCATGATAGGACAAGGGGCAATGGGTTTAAATTGAAAGAGGTTAGATTTAGATTAGATATCAGGAAGGAATTCTTCCCGCAGAGGGTGGGGAGCACTGGGACAGGTTGCCCAGAGAAGCTGTGGATGCCCCATTCCTGGAAGTGTCCAAGGCCAGGCTGGATGAGGCTTGGAGCAACCTGGTCTAGTGGAAGGTGTCCCTGCCCATGGCAGGGGGTGGGGCTGGGTGGGCTTCAAGGTCCCTGCCAACCCAAACCATTGTACAATGTCTTTATCTACTGGCCAACCTCAGCCAAGTTGGCCAACAGGAGAAAGTGCCCAAGATTTCCAGTTCCCACAGGTCTTTTGCTATTCCAAAGACATCAGAGATGCCTCAGAGGAGAGGACAAGAGTCGTTCCCTGATGGTCTGAGGTCTCAGCCTATGCTGAGAGCCCTCACCTAAAGTCAACTCCCAGACATGATTCATCTGCAAACCAGGTGCCCGTGGTTCTGCTGTCCAAGGAACTGACTGCTCCTAGAGCTGCTGTGGGTCTTTTTTTTTTTTTTGTAGAAGACTATGGCCAAGGGCAAATGGCTTTCCTGGAGCTGTTTAATGGGGCTGTGCTAGAAGCGATAATCTGAGGTTTAAAATGCAAACATCACGTACAACACCTCTGTTTAACTGCAGGGGTTCCTCTTCCGTGGACTTCTCATGGGAGCCATCTGCAAGAAAAAAGGATTGTCCTGTGAAATGCAGCAGGGACGGTTGAGGTTTTGCTCTCTGGGGTCCAGCAGACCACAGGCAGATCTCTGTGAGGTGCTGGCCCAACTGCGAGGTCTGGAGAGAGAAGAGCTTTGAATATACCATTCACATCACCCAAAGCAAATGGGAGCCATGCCCCAAACCCTTTTTTATCCCCACCGACTATTAACAAGAGCTCAGCTCCAAGACAGACATGGTTTCATGGACTTCTGGAGTTAGGCAGCATAAAAACACCCCAGAGGTAGAGTATGAGGTGATGGAGATGTTCTGGCATTAAAAAGAAAGTCACAGGCCGAGTCAATGACATGCCCCCGCTGCACCAAAGAAAACTAGGAGAGAGGAACACGAAGTGCAGAAGGGGAGAGTTTGGAGGAGGTCATTCTGTGTCCATGGCCAGGAGACCACCACGGCCTTCCAGTTTCATAAATATTTCTCATATTAAAGAGTGATTTTATGCTGTGACTTCGTTGTCAGGAGAGTGGGAACCTGCCCATTTGCTCTTGAGCCTGTCTCATCTGAAGACTTGGAGCTTGATTCCCTCCTCACTCTCCCAGGTCTGAGTCAGGGGAAACAGCAGCAAATTCAAGAGTTTCACCCTCGCAGAGAGCTGTGGGAGTGAAACTCAGCCACTGGGGTTTTCCCTGACTGTCCTGGAAACTTCCCTGGAGCAACAGTAGCACCACCTTTGTGTGGTCCATACAGCCATCTCCATCCTGGTGGATGGGTGGTCTGGAGGACTTTGTCTTCCATGCAGGTGACATCTCTTGCACGGTTCACAAGTGGCAGGGCACAGAGCTCAGCCCTAGCCAGGGTATGGGCTGCAGGGAGGCGGGACACAACTAGTCATGGGAGGCAGGAAAAAACCTGAGCCCTCATCTTTTGTTTCCTGGTGGGATGCAGACAGAGCGGGTGGCCTGATTTACAACACAGGCTTCCAAAATCCTCCTGAAGTGGCTTGAAATGGCTCCTGCGTGCCGGTGGCAACACCCACATCTCCCAGTCCTTGCTCAGGAGCAGCTCCTGGG
>NW_010271488.1:18318-31633 GCF_000690775.1 Eurypyga helias
GAGGAGCACAGCAACTCCGGACAGGTCACCAAGCCACAGTAAATCTGGCCTTCCTAGGGGGGAAAGAAGGAAAAAAAAAGCATCATCAGCATTATAGAGATGTGGAGAGGGCTGTATGTCCCCCGTGTTGGGGTGCTAGCACTTCAATTTCAGATCTAGCAACATATAGTTCATCCTCAGATATCACTGATCACCCAGCGACTGACAAAAGCTGAAAATCTGCCCCTGCCGTGCTCTCCATCCTGTGAAAT
Organism: Eurypyga helias; assembly: GCF_000690775.1. Lineage (NCBI taxonomy): Eukaryota > Metazoa > Chordata > Aves > Eurypygiformes > Eurypygidae > Eurypyga > Eurypyga helias. The sequence goes on from NW_010271488.1 coordinate 18,570, forward strand.
ACAGCGTGGTGGATGGTGTCTTCTCCCAGCATGGCTGGGCCATGGACTGTCAGTCCACGTGCTCAAAGGTGGAGTGGTCTTCCCCAAAAAAGGGGCATCATTAATGCTACCGGATCTGAAAGAGCCACCACACACCTGCAAACTCTGCGTAACACCCACCAATCCCAAGTGGCAAAAGAACCTTTTTTCTGACATCTCCCAGGACAAGGACCTGGTGGAAAGGGGAGGTGTGATGCTGAATCCAGAGCCAGGTCCATGCTTCAGCTCTGCCCTCCCTCTGTGTTGGGGTGTTCGGGAACACCAGACTCAAGCACACAGACAGTGGGTTGGGAGCTGTGGATGGACATTCCGGTGTTGACCTTCTTCCACTGGTTAGGTGGATAGTTTGGAAAATATCATTGACGTACTGATTCGAGCTGCACACCGCGAGACGAGGCCAGTCTTGACCTCGGTGCATCCCAGTCCCACTTCAGGCAATGGATGTGCGCTCGCTTACTGCAGGGCTAAGATTTGGCTGCTTTGCAGAAGGGTGAGAAAGGATGTTCAGCAGTGCAGCAGCAGCCAGACCTCAACAGCAAGGTCCTCTTCGTGGAGCAGTTTTCTCTGGGCTATCCAGACACGGTTGGAACGAGTCCAGAGGAGGGCCCGGAGATGCTCAGAGTGCTGGAGCCCCTCTGCCATAGGGACAGGCTGGGAGAGTTGGGGGGTTCAGCCTGGAGAAAGGAAGGCTCCGGGGAGACCTCAGAGCCCCTTCCAGTGCCTGGGGGGACTACAAGAAAGCTGGGGGGACTTTTTCCAAGGGCAGGGAGTGACAGGACAAGGGGGGATGGGTTTAAACGGGAAGAGGGAGATGGAGATGGGACATCAGGAACGAATGCCTCCCACAGAGGGTGGGAGCACTGGGACAGGTTGCCCAGAGAAGCTGTGGATGCCCCATCCCTGGAAGTGTCCAAGGCCAGGCTGGATGAGGCTTGGAGCAACCTGGTCTAGTGGAAGGTGCCCCTGCCCATGGCAGGGGGTTGGAACTAGATGATCTTTAAGGTCCCTTCCCACCCAAACCATTCCATGATTCTCTGATCCCCAATCTCTCAATCAATCAAAACCAAGAGGTTAACCAAGGATTTCCCTAGCAAACCAAACCACAGCAGCATCATCTACCATCAGGAAGCCAAGACGCTGTGCAGGGGACATGAAGAGGGGGAAGAAAGTTTGGTAAATAAGAGGATCTGGTGCAGGTCACTGCAAACCAAACCCTGGTCTCTGCTTCAGGGACTTCTGTGGGATCCAGATCTGCAGGGAACAGGGTTTGGCCATGCAGGCTTATCCTTTCTCCTGACCAGCAGCTCAGGGCAAAGACCTGCCTCGGATGGGAAAGAACAAGTGTCATAAAAAGCAGGATTTATCCTGGAGGCTCTGGTCTCGGGGCAGTTTTCAAAGAGGTTTAGACCAGCTGTTCACGCAGCTGTTCTAGCAGCTGACAACATCAGACACAGCCCGTCCAGACCCCGCCGCTGCAAGGCTCCACAGCCATCCTTTTATTTTCCCCTTCGTATCCAAGGCATTATCCTGCCGAATAAACAGAGGCTGAGTGAGAGCCAGTGCCTCCGAGAAGGACACGCAGCTCTCCAAGCTCCTGTGGACGGTGGCAGGTGGGGTGGGAAAGCAGGGCCAGATGGGAACGTATTCGGGTTCGAGGGCTCCTTCCTGGCATTTTTCTCCAGCTTGGTGGGCTGACATCCAGTTGGGGTCCATAAGAGAGGAACCAGCCTCAAAAGCTGCATAATTTCGACATCTAAGCTATTCCTCTTGCCACCTTACTCCAAGACACCCAGTTCCAAGGCGTGCACAAGCACCAACGGTTTGGACTACTTATCCTGGTATCACGGATACTTTACTACCAAGCATCAGCTGGTGGTAACCACCGCGTGCATGCTCTTGGCATGAGAGAAGAAGGTGGTTTGGGTGCTCTCACACCTTTTTATTTCCTGTCCGAGCTTAGTCTAATTATTAGGTGCAAGCAAAGCAGAGACCAGTGGAGATTGGTCCCATCCAAGGATTCTGTACAATGGGCAGTGAAAGCCAAGCCAAGTTTGAAACCCTCTTCTTTTTTTATGGAAGAGGGTGCAAGCAGTTCCCTGCATCATCCAAGTCCAGAGTTGGCACTTTCTATCCCCTTTCCTCATGCCCTTTCGAGGAGGAGGAGGAGCTGCTCCATTTATCTCCCAATACTCAGCTCCAGGCACGCACAGCCCCACACTCCACACACCTTCCCCATCGCCGCTGCCTCGCGTCTCCCAAGCAAAGCATCAGGACTTGGTTTTATGGGTTTTTTGCAGAATCCCAGGCTGTTGGAGAGGGCTGGGCAGAGCACAGCCAAGCTCTGTCTCAGGGCATTGCTGGAGGCTCAGGGAGGAGGAACGTCCCTCTGGCAGATGGGTGGAGAATGGGTAATCCATCATTACTGAGGATGACAGTGTCCTGGCCACCGCTGCAGCCCTCAGATAGGGAAACCAAGACCATCAAGGAAGACAGGCATGCAATGGCCCTGCAAAGGTCATTGCAACTCAGCGTGAAAGGCAGCGGCTCCACATGCAACGATCCAGAGGGCTCATGATCACAATGCAGGAGTTTCCAGATGAGAGCAGCTCCTGGTGTTCCAGCACACCTCAGCCCTGGGTTCAGCTACCACTTAAATCCAAGCCGGCAGGATGAAGATCACTAGGTGCCTGCCCGTTGCCATCTCTGGCTGCTAGGCTCTGCTGCCCCTGTCCTTCTGCTGTCATCTGGGGTGAGCTCCAGCCATGCAGGGCAGGAGCTGGAGCTGGAAGTATCACGAGACCCAGGCACCCAGCAGTGCTTCGGAGCCACCAAATCCGTTCTGGAGCTCAGCTCAATCCCACCACCCGTTGGTGTGCTCAGTGGGGACAGGGCTGTCCCCCCACTCACCCCAAGAAGCCCCCACGGGGTCCACCCAGAATATAACCAACTCTTGGAGGAGCTTGCTCAAGCTGTTCCCACTGCAGAGGGAATGCAGGGAAGTGCTTTCTGCTCCAACCCCAGGGCCCAGCAGACATTTGCAGCACACCCTGCTTGGGGTTAAGGTCACCTAACGCACCCAGGCAGAGGGGGAAGCACCCAGCTCTGCAGTGGTCCTTAGTTGCTGGGCAGGGAGGACCCAACACCATTTCAAAGCTCAATCTCCTGCACTGATAACCTGGTCCTGATGATAAAGCATCCCACCATGGGCTGGTACCACCTGATGGTCCTCATGAGGTTTTGACCTGGTGGGACATTGCTGGGGTGCAGGAGCACGCCCTGAACCCTCCCCACCTCCCGCGGGCTCGCAGGTAGCTTACGGAGCAGCTGCACTGCACACACTGGTTTGGCTGGCGGCTGGGAAAGAGCTCGCTGGTGGTGAACATCTCGCCTTGCTGGTACGTCGTCCCGTTGTACTGGCACGACTTGATGGGTGCCCGGAGGCCAGAAGGGGAATGTGGCTCTGGAAAAGGAGGTGAGAAAGCAGCAGGATGAGGGTCAGCCCTTGCCTGGCCCCAATGTATCATGGATGCTCAGCAGATTACCCACGAGTCGAAGCCAAAAGGCCGAGGAGACGTTTACAAACCACAGTTATCACGGAGAAGCAGCCGGGGCATTGCCTGGGCTTTGGGGATTTATGTGTCCAAAAGCTTTTGGAGAATGGGGCTGCCCTGACTACACTGAGCTCAGCACAAAGATAAAACTGGAAGCCTGACCTCCTGGGGTCTTGTATCTGCTTGTGCCAGAGTGGTGGCAAAGCTAGCCCAAAACCATCGATGATTTGGGAAACCAGGGAAAAAAAATTAGAAACAAAAAGTATTTTTAATTTTTAGCTAATTACCCATGGGAGAAGCCCTTTTTATCTGACTCCATCTGATGCTGGATGTCATCACATCCAATGCAGGAGGGAAAAAATCATTAATTTTATTAAAGATGATTTTTTTTTTTTTTTCCCTATATCCAACACACATTGCTGGCAAATGATCTGAGTAAAGTGCCAGTTTCTGGTTCGTCACTGAACTGTGAACTGACATTTTGTCCCTGTGAGGCTTCCTGGGATGGAGAGGGAGTTGAAGAAAGTGGTCTGGTAGACAGCTCTTTTCCATCAAAAGGACATTTTTGTTGGGGAAAAAGCAATGTGAGCAGCCTGAGCCACCATTGCTGCCGTGACCCCATGAGCAAGGCCTGCAGGATCACGGCCACCTTGTCACCATCCCCCTGTGGGATGCCCACCTACCGAGACACCGCGGACAGCACTGCTGCGGGTCCGTGACAGGGCTGGCACACTGCAGAGCTGGGCACTGGATCCGGTAACACCTGATGTTGGCATTCTGGGGAAAGAGAAAGAGAAAGATGATCCACTCGCCTACATGTTCACCCCCTGCAAGAGGAGGAAAATACTGGATGACAGTCCCATTATCGTGAGAGATTGTGTTGGTGTAGCTCACCCAGTCAAGGATGTTCCTGGGTTGGAGCCCAGTGTCAGCCAGCTCATGGTCATAGAATCACAGAACCATGGAATTGTTTGGGTTGGAAGGGACCTTAAAGACCACCCATCCCCACACCCTGCCATGGGCAGAGACCCCTTCCACTAGGCTAGGGTGCTCCAAGCCTCATCCAGCCTGGCCTTGGACACTTCCAGGGATGGGGCATCCACAGCTTCTCTGGGAAACCTGTCCCAGTGCCTCCCCACCCTCTCCATGATGATGAAACATGACCATAAGAGAAAGACCACCCATGGTCCCACAGCAGCCCTGAACCACCCCCACCCACAGCCCACCAACGCTACTGAGACAGCTCCCTCATAAAGTCAACCCCACACCCCCAGGAGACATGGGGCTCTTTCAAAAGGAAAGAGATTAATCCAACATCCTTACAGGACTGGAAAGGGCTTCTCTGGCCAAACCAGACACCAAAAACAACCTGCTTAAAAGCTGCCAAAGCGATGCCCCGGTGCAGGAGCATCCCCACCACCTCCCACGGCACCGTGCAGGGGGACGTGCCTCTGAGCAGCTGCAGCGGATGCAGTACATCAGCCCCTGCGGCTCCAGGTAGGGGTGCCAGCTCTCGCCTGGGCTGTACTTCTTGCCGTTGAAGTCGCAGAACACATCCGGCCCTGAAAGTCAACCAGGAGAAGCTATGTGAGAGAAAGGGATGGTCCTTGGGACAGCTCTCCTCCCACTGTGATTAAGAGCAAAGGCAGCTTTGTGCCTTTGTGCTGTCCCCCACGAGGAGCTGATGGCCACATCCACAAGCCCCCAGATGAATACATTTGCCAAAAGCCTTTTATTTGGCCATGATTTTGGTTTTTAGGCTGGGACCCACGTGATCAAATGGCAGCTCCTCTGAGCAAGCTGGACTCCCTTTGCAAGCAAGGAACAGAATGGGTGGTTTTGGGGCAAAAATTCGAGTTGTCACTCTAAAACAGGTCAGTAGAAGTGTTCATTGGAAGATGGACAGGTGATTTCAGGGTGATGCTATGGGACTGAAATTCCCCAAAGAAGGCCAGAAAGGCTGGAAGGCTGGGAGTGGTGGGGGAGATAGGAGAGCCTGAATTTAGGAAACATTTTCACTGTTCCCTGAAAAAAAAAAAAGAAAAAAACCCAAGACATTCTGCTGTAGAAACACATTCTGAAGGAAAACCTTTGCTCCCCTTAGGAGCTCCAGCTCAGTCTCTCAAGGACCACTGGACAAGCTCTGTCAGCACACGGACAGTCACGCATCAGCCCTACAGAGCAAGGACCAGTCTGGCTTGCCCCATCCCACCAGCCCCTTGGCTTCTACTGGGGTTGACACGGCACTGGTCTGGCTGGAGTAGGTGGAACCATGTTCTTCATTTATGGGGTTGTCCATGGGGACACCAAGTCCACCTCACCCACTTTTTTCCCCCAACAGCACAAAAACATGTCTTTTTCTATTCCTCCCTGATCCTATCATCCCAAGAAGAGTGATTTTCCAGCCATGCTCCTGAAGCAGAGGTGTCCGTCCCAGAAACAATCCAGCCCTGCCTACACGGGGATAGGTTTAACCTTGCCATGGCACAGAAAGATGAGAAGGTGTCCAGTATGACTGGTGAAGGAGACCCCCTTTGGAGACCCAACCTCTCCCTAGATTATAGCAGGTCCCCATTCACACCCTCCATCTCTAAGCCCTTGTTCCATGCCAACCCTTTGGCAGGAAAAGTCCAGCCTGCAGAAGGACCTGTGGGACAAGCCGTGGCCATAATCACCATCAAAACCCACAGGGCTTTGGCCAGAAAGCCCAATTCAGTCATCCTTCATGTTCACATCAAAAAGCATCACCTGGACCTGCAGGACCAAGCTCCAAACTCGGTTGAACCTGCAGGAACCTGGACCCTGCAACGCCCAGCACAGCCCGGCGACTGCTCCCGCTCTCCCATGGCATGTCCCCACGCTCCGACCAGCCCGAGGGCTGTGACAGGGCTTAACTCCTTCCATGAATAAGCACACGCCTGCCTCTGTGTGTTATTAGTGGTTTCAGAGCTTACAGCCCCACTAAAAACTGAAGGTGATCTAAAAGGTTATGTCATCGAGAGGATTTGAGGTAGTTTGGGTGATTACGTTGCTCAAAGGCAACAGAGACATTTATGCTCCCTGAAGCATTTATGGGTCTTTTAAAACCTTGCAGCACCCTGGGGATGTGGGGAGAGGGGAGACAACTGTTTTCTGAGGCATGGTGCCCAGCTCCTGGTGTGTGAAGTCAAGCAAGCTAGCGGAAAGATGAGAAGGTGAAGGAGAAGGAGAAGGAGAAGGAGGAGAAGGTGAGGGTGAAGGTGAAGGTGAAGGTGAAGGTGAAGGTGAAGGTGAAGGAAAAGGAGAAGGAGAAGGAGAAGGAGATAATAGACAAAACAAGTGATGGACAATGCAATTGCTCACCACCTGCCAAATGATGCCCAGGCAGTCACGGAGCAGTGACCCCTCCTGCCCAAATTCCCCCAGTTTGAAGTATATCTCCAATATACTCAGCATGATGTCATATGGTATGGAATATCCCTTTGGCTAGGTGGGGTCACTGACCCCAACACTCACTGGAAGGGCACAAGAATCGTAAAAGTCCTTGACTAGTGTAAGCGCCACTTAGCAACAATTAAAGCAGCAGTGTGATAACATTATTCTTGCACGAAATCCAAAGGACAGCACTAAACCAGCTACTAGGAAGAAAATTAACTCTATCCCAGCCAAAACCAGGACACTCGGGATGAGCCCAAGTGATGCTCTACCATGGCTGGTCCCTGTGGCCATCGAGAAGGGCAGCCTTATTGATCTATGCTGATCTTTATGGGTCCCTCCCAACGCAAGCCATACAGGTCTGCCAGCAGCCCTGAGCTCCTCATCAAGTTGACAGTTTCAAGCAGATGATTCTCCAAGTTGTTTCTTCAAAGGAGGCAGCCACCAGCTCTCCAGGCCACCTGGCTCAAGCACTGGGGCCAGTGTTGCATCTGCAGGGGGGCAGATTTGCAGTAATTTTGGAGTGGGTGCCATCAGAGGGATAGGCAGAGGCATTTTTCTTCCTTCTCCCTACTGAAGTATTTACATTATCCCCACAGTTTGTTCCAAATCTCTTGACAAGCCCGCAAACCCATATTCCTGGCCATGCACGGCACGAGTTTGCAGCAAATCATGCAAGAATGGGGAGCACGTGGCTGGAAACGGCAGAAACCCAGAAGAGGAGGGGATGATGGGGGGAAATAATCCACAAAACTAAAAAAAAAATATTCACTTTTGCAAAAGAGTGAGAAAATGACTTCATTTTTCCCTGCTCGCAGCATCTTCATGAATTACGCTGCGGGGTGAAGAAATCAAGTTGCCTTCATGTGACGCGGCCCCGCTCAGCTTGCAGGCTCCCATGCCAGTTGGCTGCTTCCTTCAAACATTTAATCACAAGTGGAGCCCTGGTTTGGGTCCAGCCCTCGAAAGCAGCCTGATTCATGTCTGCAACGGGCCCGCTGGTAAAACTAAAGCCGACTGGCAGCGCTGGGCAGCCACAGACACTCGTTCGCATCTCAGTAGCACTATGCCGCGTATTTGGCAAGAGGCGCCGGCGTGTTTGGTTAAAGGCAAGCTGGGGATGGATGGAAGGAGGAGGCTTAAAAGCAGGAGGCTCTGGATCATTTTTTCCCATGCCAGGCTAATAATTTCAGTTTTAGAGGTCAAACTTTGGATATCTTCCCAATTCACTTGGAGTGAAAAGCCATTTGTGGCAGTAAATTGCTCCCGTGCCGTTCAGTCTCCTTATTTATTGCATCTTCAGGCACAGCACGCTCACAAAAGTCACATTGTTTTACTTTTCATTTCCCAGAGAGGGCTCCTGAGCTGCAGAATGTTTTCAAGGCTGCAGTACCAAAAGTCCAGATGAAACCATCAGCTTGTTTTCCTTCACGGGGACCACGTGTTCCTTGGTCAGGAGAAGACAGCGGGTCAGCCTGGTCCACGCCACCTTGGAGACCCAAACGGAGCTTGCCAATTGCAAGCCAGAGGCCCACCCAACAGCCATTCTCTGCCATGGTTCCAGTGTTTTCTTGGATGAGAACCACCTGGTTACGTCCAAATCACTGAATACCCCAGGCCAGGGTCTGGGACTAGTGGTCTGGCCCACTTATGCTTACGTCCATACCCACCTTCTGGAACCACCTTGGCCCAGCTGTCCCCAGGCATTTGGTAAATCCCAAGTTGGCATTGGCCAACACTATGCTGGGGAGTGCACCTGCAGCAAGAGCCTGGACCCCCCCAATCAATGCTCAAGGCTGTGCCCAGGCCCTGATCAATGATTATCATGAATTAATTATCAAAGAATCACAGAACCGTTTGGGTTGGAAAAGGTGTTAAAGCCCATCCAGTCCCACCCCCTGCCATGGGCAGGGATACCTTCCACTAGACCAGGTTGCTCCAAGCCTCATCCAGCCTGGCCTTGGACACTTCCAGGAATGGGGCATCCACAGCTTCTCTGGGCATTAATTATCATTAATTGCATCCTGGATGGCAAGAAGGGTATGTAACATGGGGCAGAAAGTACAAAGGGGAGGATGAAGCAAAAGAGTGCTTTTACAAAGAAAAGGGTGATCTATGGCCATGGCAAAGTCAAGAAGAAGCAATCTTGGGGCAAAGCCTGAAAGATTTAGGACAGGTATTGTGGGAATCCTTCCAGCTACCAGGAGATTTAAATCCCAGAATGCTCTGAGACACTTTACGAACCTTCTGGAGCAGCATCATCATGGTCTAGCGACACCACGGTGACAAACCCCTCCTGCACTGCCTTTGGTGACTGCTGACATCTCTCTCACACCATGAGAATGGCCCAGATGCCTCTTTGGGATGTACCTCAACAGCTTCACACACCAACCACCAACGAGATGCCATCCCACATCTTCATAACCTGCTCTAGATCCAGTGAGAGACCACGAACACAGGGGAGATGGGCAAGACTCCACAGCTTCCTTGCTGAGCCATCAATCTGGCCAATATTGGTCAAACCACCTCAAGACATCTCTTAGCCTCGGACACAATGTCCCCTTGGGTCAGCACATCCATGAGTCCTGTCCCACCTGCTGACACAGCCCGTTAGAGCCAGATCCTTGTGCCCCTCCACATTTGCAGCAGGCTGTGAAGACAAGGACATCCCCATGGGTTTTCCAACAGGATGCGACTCATCCCTCTGCCTGGACACTTTGATCATGGTTGATCCAGGGGCCAAAACAGGTCAGATGTTCTCCTGCACCGATCCCGAGCACGGCAGCAGGAACCAAGGTGAGCTACTAAACTTGCATGCGTGATAGTTACTGAAATACCATGGTCTGCTGCCAAATCCTCCGTTGGCTCAGGCTCAGCCCCGCTCCCTTCACCTCCCTCTGGATGGAGGGACCGATGCTCAACAAAGTCAAGCCAAATACACACACGTGGGTGCAAGATCCTGCCCCTACATCCCCCCACTCCCATGTTGGGGTTTCCCAGACCTGAGCAGAGCATCCCAATGGGTCATAGGAGTTTTAAAGATGCTTTTACATCACTGCTCCATCAGCCCGGGGAAAGGCTCCCATTCACACCCCCAGGTCCCTGCACATGTGGGATCACTGCACATCCATCCTGATTCCCACTGGACCTCCTCGATGCTGCAGGACACTGAGGAGTCCCCAGAAGCAAGTCCCTGCTGCACTTAAAGCCTTGACCCATGGCTAGAGAGGGAAGTAATGCTTTCCTAAAGTGTGGAAAGCCCTGTGCCTCAGTTTCCCTAACAGGGATGCACTCCAAACTGGCTCCAACAAGGTCTCATCCCACTTCTCCCTCGTTTCCTCTCCTGGCACAGGGCTTTCTCCCACCTCTGCATCCCCGAGCTGTCTCCCCCCACAGCTCTCCCATGAGCAGGGCACGTCTGAGCCAGGCTCCCTGCCCCGACAGCTTTTTTGGAGGTCACACACCTGCCAGCCAGCCAGCGCCAGGCACGCGGGGGGGTGTTTATGCAAACCAGTTTGCGAGTTTTAAGAGCGGCCATAAATAAAGTGTAAAAAGCACTGTCTGGTACAAAAAGTCCGGGCGCTCCTATGACAGCCCTGTATTTATGAAGGGCTTAAAATGCAACTTAGCTGCACAGGGACTGGTTAAAACACACCGAGCCCTTGGCATGTGGCATCCTAATGACTCTGCTCCCATCCTCATCGCTTCCCACACACTCACCTCGGTCCTGGGCTGGGAATTTCTTCTCAGGAATTTGGGAGCCTGGAAAACACTACAGCTCTGGAAATGCAGCCTCCATGAAGCACCCCCGAGCTCCCCAGGGTAGTGGAGCCAAGCGAAGTCCTGCACCCGGAGCATCCCCATGGGATCTGAGAGCAGCAGATCCCTCCGCTCCTTCCCAAGGGGATGCTCCCTCGCCTCTCCCTTAGCGTGGCCACTGGTAGGATTTGCTTTTCATACCGGTCCTTCCTGTCTTGTACCACTCACTCCCTCATCACACTGGATCCGAACTCATAGGACAGACAGATCCCACGATTCCCTTTTCTCCAGGAACCAAGTCAAAAAAGAAAAGAAACGGCAACTTCCAAGCTCCTGGGGAAACCCATTGCCTCGTGCTCTCCAGAGATGCTGGTGTTTAAATGCCTCCAGCCAAAACATCATTGCGTTCAACTATTGCCGCTGAATTACTCATAGCAGCCGGGCTGCAGCACTCTCGGCCCAGTAACCTGTGCCTCTGATATTTTTTCAGCTGAGAGTGTAAATCCCCTAAAATAGCCTGTTTCTGAGGGCAAATTCTTCTTTTCTGACTTGCCTTCAAGCCCAAGCGTTTCTGCTTCTCACCTATTTTTAGCCACCACACTGTAGGTCTCTTGGCTGATGAGTCTCCTCGTAACTAAATTATTCCCGTCTTCATTCTCCCTGCGCGCTCGGTTCCGAGAGAAACGCGAGGCAGTGAGCTGCAGGGGTGGACGGTGGAGAAAAGTCCACGATTTGATGAGGACCTTGTCACCAAACCCCCCCTGCCCTCAATCACGAGAGACCTGGACCCACAGCCAAGGATGCGCCTAGCAGCAGGGTCAAAGTGATAGGGAGACGATCCCAGACCTCCCTGCTCCAATCCTGCTCCTGTCCCGCAGTCTCCAGCTCTTTGTTATCATTATGAACCCCACAAATGGACCCCAGTGCTTCCTCCCAAAGCAGACAAGTCCCCACTGCTCACGTTCATCCTGGTTTATGCCCAATTTAGGGGCTTCGCTACCATCAGCAGACACCTCCGGAGGGCCAACTCCTCACCTGGCATCTGTTTCACCTCCATCCTCCTCCTGACGTGGGTACCAGGGGTAACCCAGCCCTGGCAGAGGCAGGGAGTCAGACCCACACTCCTCGTGCAAAAAAACAGATGCTGTGGTCTGACCTCAGCAGCTTTCAGTGAGCCCAGGGAAGGGAAAGTAGCCAAACTCACCCAGATTTTGCTCTCCAGGGCTCTGCACAGCCTCATCCATCCGCCTGCCTTTCCCTCCCCCAGTCCCAGGCACACCCCACCGCTGGGACAAACAACCCAGAGCTCACACTTTGGGCCCACGCTCCAGGAGGACGATTATTTGCCGAGTGCTGAACGCGCTGCTGGCAGCGGGCAAGTCATAAATCACCCTAATGCAGCCACCGACAGACTCCGTGGGGATTTCGGGAGATGAAAGGGGAGAATAAATGGAGGGACACAACAGGTTTGTTTGGCTCTCAGGTGGCTTTGGGGTGTTGTAGGGGTGCCCAGCACCCACTGGTGGGGTCCCAGTGCCTTGTCCAAGCCAAACGAACCTCCTGGCTTCAATTAACACGTCCAGTACCCTCCAAGCTGCTAAACAGCCCTGGCCAAGTCCTTTAAGTCCTATTGTACAAGGAAGTGCTGAACATCCCTTCCCTTCCCCATCCCAAACCTTATCTGCCCCGGACAACCAGGAGCAAGGAGAGAATAAGGGATGGACATGGACATGGGGTGGACATGGAGAAAAGCTCCCAATTTTGGTTTGGAAGAGTCATTTCCCCAAACGACCCATATCCACATGCAACCTCAGAGAGGAGATGCACCCACGCAGGATGGGATCCGTGCAGGGGAAGGGATGCAATTCACCCCCCTGCCCTGGGTGATTTCTAGCGCATGGAGCGGGGGTCCCAGACGTTCTGCAGATCCCTGTCAACCCACAAAACCCCACAGCCCCCACAGCAGTGCTCGGCGCTGTACGTCCCTGCAGAGCAGCCGGGGACAGCAGCGTGTGGAGAAGGACACAGTCACATCCCCAAAAGTGCAGGACGGGGGACCCGGCTTGCTGCGTGACCTGGGAAATCCGTGGAGGAACAGCACCTGCCATGGCGAGGAGCCTCCCCGTGTCGCTAGCCAAGCCTGCAAAGCCCCCTCCCCCTGCAACTTCTTGGGGATGCCAGAGATGGGGAAACTGAGGCACGGAGGGACCCAGCGCAGCCTGGAGGGGAGCGGGGGGCACTTACGAGCCCGGGCTCGGCTCTCGGAGGCGAAGAGGAGCAGCAGGCACCGGAGGAGGAAGG
>NW_010271489.1:0-9230 GCF_000690775.1 Eurypyga helias
CGGGGACCCAGCCACCCTGCCCGGCGCCGCGCTGGGCACCGCGCCCTCCGCGGGGGGGGCAGCGCACAGGCGTTGATAAACAATTTTCCTCCTTTTAAGAATAAAGCGTATTTAATACCACAAAACACCCCTATAGCATTAGATTATCACAGCCATTAATGATTTTTCCTCCAAAACCCTTCCAACCTTTTTCATCAAAGCCCTTTATTCTCGAAGGATAAATTTTCAGGCAAAGAGGGATCAACAAACTAGTTGCTTGAAAGCCTTCCTGATGCTAGGCTGAAGTTAGGAAAGGCTTAATGAAGGCTTTAAAATCCACCAGGGCTTCACGATGAACATCTGACTCGGTGATTTATGCATATTAATAACCCCAGCCCTACCGAGGCAAGCTGAGCTGTACATGTCCTCCGAATCTTAATGTCTTCAGCTCCACTGGGATTATTACAAATGTAAATTTCTAAGATTCTCAGCTATTAATCTCTGTCTGTCCTCCTGTTCAGCAACATAATGACTAATTAAACATCAAAAGACCTGTACAGAAGATCTTCTTTGACAGCTCCTGGCCCAGCTCTCTTCCCAAGAGAGGAATTCAAATGACAGGGACAAGTGGGTAGGAGCATATGAGCAAGCCACAAATCACTACTATGAAATCTAAAAATTCCACATCAAATGTGTGTTTAGTCCTCCAGAACCACTCCCAACCACCTAGCCGAGCTGTTTGTGTCCAGCGGATAGCCCTCCTGATGCTGAAGTTACATAATTCGTGTGGACATCGAGTAAAAAGAGCGCAGTTCGAGCCCGAATTGTTTACTATAAGAAAAAACCTTAGTACTTACAGAAGAAGGCAAACCAGGGGGCACCTTTCTTACTTTCTTTGTCTGTAGAGGATCTGTACACAGAAAAACAACAGTTCATCAGCTATCTACATTACAGACCAAAAAGAAGAAATAGCTACGCTATAGTTTTTTCCTTCCATCGTAAATTTCTTATTTTCTAATTTCATGCATTATTTTTATTCTTTGCCAATTAGTCTTTCACCTCGATACAAGAATGTGCTTAAATATCTCACATACTAAAAGAAAACTTTGCTAAACCATTCCTTCAAAAGCAGTTATTCTCAAGAACACTAACAGTGAAGGATACACTGATGCCCTTACACACGTTCTAAGAAATAAAGTAAGTTTTTGAGATACACGAGGAGGATAATGGGACTGATGAACAAGAAATGCTTTCCCTTTCTGCACTTCAGAGTAAAGACAGAACTATCAAAGAGGAATTTAACATGTTGAAGAGCATTTTATACTCAAAATACTAACACAGTGTAAATTTCTATAGAATTTAGTCTACACCAAGTTTGCAAATAAACAGCAAATCTAATTACCCAATTACTTAAGTAACAAAGGCAATACAACTGAAATTTACACGTAATAGTAAAGTTGGAAGTATGATACCTGCTTCCTTCTACCAATAATTATTGTAAGATCAGCAAAGTACCCAGCAATTTAACTAAATCAAGAATCTGAACCAGTTTAGTCAGCTGTTAATAAAATTAATCTGAACAGTATGCATGCAAATTAGTTGTTAACTGGTGTTCTGAAGACAAGTATTTGACAAGATTACCAGTTCTGCAATTGACTGATTGAATCTTCAATTAAAATACAAAATGCCTATTTCTCTATTTTCATTCAGAACATTTAATCACAGTTTTATTATACAATATGACAAGACAGAGGTGAGATTAGGTGTGAATATCTGCTGGATATCTTCATTCTGATCATTCCCCATAAGGCATGTTCAAAAAGAAAAATCAAAGGACTTCTGGAAAAGAGGTCCCTTCACTGAGGGGAACCACTGGTTGGCTTCAATTTGCAGTAACAAATTTAAAGAGACTTTGTTAAAATCCTGGTCAGGCAACTGCTTCTTGAGGATAAAATGGGCATAATTTCTCTTTGCTTTAAATTCTCAGGCAACAGTTTTGTAACATTTAACTAGCCCATTAAAAGACACATACATTTCCAACATCCTTTTCAAGTCACTGGAAACGAGACTTAAGAAAAGCACACTTCTCCCTGGCATTTCTGGAAAAACTCTTCCATAAGTTCTGAACTACCACCTGCCATGTCCCCTGTTACAGTACTCCAGATTCAGTGATGACAGAAAGAGGAATATCACACCGTTACCAGTTTGAGCAGGTTTATAACCCTGGAGCTTCTCTTTCAAAGAAAAAAAAATAACTAAGAATACTAGTCTGAAAAAAAACCCACACTTAGCTTCTTCAATAATATCTGGAACTTACACTCCATACAGTTTGCACAAGCACCTAACTTAATCACATATTCAAGTATATAACAGAACTCAGAAAATCTCGTTTAGGACTCACTTTCAGTGACTGCTTCATACCAGAACCTTTCTACCAGCATCAGCAGCCAAAGTCGTGCTCTAACAGCCCCCTATTACTCAAAACCATAGCAGGTTACTATTGTAGCAGTTTCTCACTAAAACCAATTCAGTATGGACTAAAACATAATAATAATTATTAATATTCTAATTATTATTTTTAGACCTAACTCATTTCTATTACAGTTTAAACTGCTTTTGAGGTGGCAAGCAATTTCCCTGCACTTTCCTCAGACTGTTCCTCTTCCGAATCACATCTCAAGTGCTCCGTTTGATTCTCATACTCTGAGGAACACGAACACTTACAATAACAGTTGTAAAGACAACCCCAGATGAAACAGCTGTTGTCCTGACAAGAGGTTGAAAATGTATACAAAAAAGGTATTTTAAAATACGTACATAGACAGACACGCACACAAAGTTCCAAACTCATTGTTTTTAAATTCTTTATTTATAAAACTATTTCAAGCATGCTCAGGACTATTTTAATGCCCAAGGAGTTTGCAGTTCTACTTAATACTAAAGTTACCTCAAGAAGAAAATTTGCATTTGATGAAATCCTATTTTGGGTAAAGTACGGTTTAACTTACACGGTTCCAAACAACAGTATTTTGTTATGGAAGAGAAGTGCTATACAGACTGAGGGGCATTAAAAAACCAAACATATAACTTGACTAATCCTAATGATATAACATGCTAGCCTTGAAATATGGTAGCTTTTAAGCTAAAATATCAGGTTACAGTCTCTCTTTTTACTAAAAAGATTTTTTTTTTCCCCCCAGAAAACTTGCACACCCGATTATTCGCAATAGTCTGATGGCAGAAACGATAGAACAGCTGGCTCATGCTTGAGTCCCTAATTCAATAGAAAGTCTTTAGAGCGATGAAATATTACCACTGACTATGACCGAGCAGGAAAATTCCATTTATCTCCAAGTACCTCCAGAATAAAATATTAATACTGTCATAGGATTATAACAATTTTTAAGCAAGTTGCTGCCTGCATATTTTGCAAGGCAGTTTGATTTTTAGGATAAACTACTTGTCTCCAATTGCTAAGAAATTTAAAGGCATGTTGAACCAATTACAATGAACTATATATTGCCCTGAATAAAGTTACTTTTAGCATATAAAAGGATAATTGTTTCCCCTTTGTGTCTTTCCCCTACTAAATAATGGTAATGACCCCAAGGTCAGGCATTTCCAGGAGTTAATGATGGCATGGGTTAAGGGCACTCAGCTGGTCATCAGCTCCTATCCATCTGTCATTATTGCTTTTGCAATTAAGGGTTTTATTGGAGTTTCTTGTTTGTTTTATAAGCAATACTGACCAATGTTGAATCCAAGCTAGCGTCTCAAAGAAAAACGCTAATAATCCCGGTTTCTTTCTTAGATAGCAGTTTGCTGTAATTTGAATTGCTCAATGCAGAGCCATCTGCAGTGTATAACATGAACTGTCACAGAAAATAAAACTCTGCAGCAGAAATACAGCATGAACGGAAGTTTAAAAACTGTCTATATTACTCACCAAGAGCTGGTGAGTCATGAAGTGGTCTTCGGCGTTGATTTGTGCCGGAAAACGGGTAGTAGGGTGTTCCAGGTTTTCCCGAGGATGACAGCTGACCTGGACTTCCAAGCCCCATATCTGAGCGAAGCAGACTAGACTGCAAAATATACAGAGAAAAGCAAAATTAAGCTCTGCAACAACTCAGCTGTTAATACACCAGGGCTAACAAACTATTAACCACACATACTGCTCTTGGCATTTATAAGAAATAACTGGACTTTCAGTGAAGGTCTTCAGAGTTAAAAAACCTGCTGACTTCTTAAAATTAGTATTGAGAGAATATACTAGAGCATAATTCAGAAAGGCAGATCAAGTTTGGCTGTGAGCCTCCAAACAAACATAACCATTTTGGTTTAAAACATCTGAAAGAACCAACGCATTCTTAAATTCCAAGCAAAAATCATAGTACTTGGTTTAGTTTGCATTGTAACACCTCTTCTATTACACATTATAACATAATTGATAAAAACTGCTAGGAGTTTATAGTGTGACATTAGGTTTTAGCACACACTTAGAAATCCAGACTTCTATTACATTCATAAAAGCATGGAATAATTGTCAAAAAAAAATTCAAACACAGACAAAAGAGATAACAGCTTAGATTAATGCACATAAAAAATTATGACATTTTAAAAACTTCAAACCAACAATGCAGTTGAACCCTACCCTTTTTGCTCCCTTTTCATGCAGTAAATACAAAAAACATTCTAAACACTTAACAAGTGCATTATATATTGTTTGGCCTCGTGTTATTTGGATTTCTTCTGTGACACTGAAACACATGTTAGTGATTTATAAGACAGTTTTTCCATGGTTGCTAGTATGCTCAGCCTTGTTTTACTCTGAAAACCCCCAGACTTGCAGTGAAAACCCACTGAACTGTTTGTGCAGAAAACATAATGCTAACAGGCAATAAAAAGCATTAATCCCTGCCACACTCCTGGCTGTTGCATACAGCTTCCTCATACAGCAGCATCCACCCTGTGTTACACATAGCTAAAGACAGGTTGATTTTACTGTGTGCAAAATTAGACAGTGTTTTAACATCACAATGGAACCAGGAGCCTTCAAAAAAAAAAAGTGATTTGTTATCTTCCCACTTGGTCATTATGTAGTGCAGCCTTCCCACCATAAAGGGGGTAAAGCAGAGCTGTTGGATGGCAGGACACACTTGCCTTCCTTCAAACAGTGCTAACATTTCGATTGTCAGATGATGCCAAGCCAGAAAGTGCTGACTGGCTTAACTTGCGTACCAAAACACACTTGAGATGCCACTGAGTTAAAGTTTCTCCCGCAGCCCCACCACTCCCAAGCCAACTTTTCTCCTGCTCTCAACAAACCCCGCGCACACCCACAGGTTCCAGAGGTCATCAAACAACTGTGCTTGCAGACTGGATCATGGCAGGAACCACTCCAGCGCTGCTGCCATCTAGGGATCTAGCAGCCCACTGGGATACTGCTGAGGCCATTGCTCCCAGCTCTCCTTACCTTTCCTTCTAAGGCATGAACACCCTAATTAATGAATGTATTTTTTGGATTACATGATATCAATTCATGCTAAGTTTTTGGTGGTGACTCGTGAAAGGTGAGGCTACTCACATGGCTCTCAGTTAAGGTACTAAATCCCCTCTAACTGGCATTGTGCTGGGATTAGCAGAAAATCCAGGGTTCATATAAAATTACAGACTACACAAAATAACACATAAGCAATAATCTCAAGTGCGTTCTTCCAGATAAATTGTTTTGTATCATATCACTAGTGAAATTTCCTTTACTTGTCTGATGATTAACCAGAGCATAAAAACCTTACATGTTCATTGAAGAGTGGGATGTCAGAGTCACCCCATTACAAACTAAAGGGGATCCCAGAAGTGTTAACTATATCTTACAAATCTCTCATACAGTTTGAAGAACAAAATTATTAATTATTAAATGTGTTAAGGCATAAAAATAAAGTTTCCCCTCAATTGAATTTCTTCATTCTTATTCTAACAATAAAATAGTTTTAAAGTCAGAATTGTTGATCTAAAAGTTGATCATACGGAAACGAGATACCATCACAAGGAACAAGGCGATCTTGGAACAGAGTATACAGAAAATATAGGGGCAGGAGAGGGAAAATCTGCTTGTAAGTGAGTTCAAGATTTGCTAAGCTTGCCATTGACAAACAGTTAAGAGTTTATCATTTTGTAGAAAACTTGATTATTGAAATATCTGGCTGGCATATCCTAAATCTGAATTAAGCCAAGATGCAATTCTACACATTTGTGAGAGTTTTAGTGGTGATCACTGTGCAGGAAACCTGGGCAGCGTTTTGTGAAAAGCAGTTCCTCCAAAGCAACCCTGTCCAAAAGAAGTTGTTAAACCAGTGTTGCACTTAGGCTAAGACTCAACCTTCAGCTCAAGAACACCCAGGGCTGAAGGAAAACCTCTTTACACAGCCTGTGGGGAAGGGGAAGAACATTGTGATAGTTGTCATTTCAAGCAGCTGAAGCAAGGTCACACACACAGAACCCCAGAACCTCTGAGGCTGGCAGGAACCTCTGGAGATGGGGCAGTCCAGCCCCTGCTTGGTCAGAACAGCTGTCAAACACAATTAGGAACCACATTCCATTTATGTTATAGCCAACCATCCCTGCTCCACCGCCCCAGCATCTCCTCCTGAGCATTGGCAGCAATTCTGGAAATGCAGTCGGATCTATACAGACACCTCCAAAAAGGAAGGGTGGGAAGGTTCTTTGCTCCTCTATTCATTAAGCACGTGCGTCGGGAGGTAAAACAAAAGCCCCAAAAACAACCTGACAGTAAAAATTCTCAAATTAACTCCTACCAAAACATTCCAAAAGGCATGTGTCTATATCTTTTCCAGATTTAACCTCCAATCTTTACCTCATGACATTTGTCACTCTTGCTTTGGGCCTAAGAAATCCAGTTCTGGACATTTTTATCAGGTCCTGAATTAGAATGCAGCATGGCTACTACAACAACATTAAGTACACGTGTAAGTAACATGCTACATACCCAGAAAAATCTCAAACTGTGCACCACAGTCTAAGTTCCCTGATCTACACTGTGTTTGGTAAGAATTTAAGGAAAAAAAACCCCAAACACAAACCAAAAAAAAGGGAATGGATGGGGACATACAGGGCCCTCACCCAAAAAACCCACAACTCTATCATTCCCACAATCAAATGAAGCATCTGTTTAACATTTTATAATTGTTCCTCAGTCTTCCAAAAGAAAATAAAAATAGATGTCATTAGTTCAGCTTATTGATTTTTCTGCCTGTCTGAACCAATTGAGAAGCAATATTGATTAGGACTGATCCTTTCCTAAGGGCATCTGATAAAGAAAGGAATACAAAAATACCACTGAGGATAGCAAGAGAGCTTTGTATTATCAGCACCAAGCTCCTCCTGACTAAGTGCCCGAGGTCCCTGCACAGAGGCGGATCACTTACACAGGGAGGTTGCAGCATTCTCCACAGCTCCACAGAGAACGTTCATGCTCACCCCGAACCTCATCTGCCAACCACGGATCCAATTACTACAGAATAATCAATGACTGGTTATTCTCCTGAACACTGCCCAGTCTTGTCTGCGTAACAGTTACAAACAGGTAATTGCCCTTAGTGTTTTGCATCTTCAGATTTTATATGGCATCTTTCCAGCTTCAAGATCAACAAGAATTTATTTCAAGCAACGTTTTTCCCTAAAAAAAAAAAGTGTGTTCCATAACCAACCTAAAAAACAAATTACAAAAGGTTTTTGTTACGATCAGTTAAGAACACAGCAAGCCTGATTCCAAACAGAACAGAAAAGAAGGGGTAAACATGACTGCTTTACTTCTCAAATTCATCCCTTTCAGCAAACTGAAGAAACAGTTTTTGACAGCCTCAGGAGAACTAGCATGGCCTGACCCCAAAAATTAAACCTTTTGCAAGGGCCACTACCTAGACAGATGCTTTAAAAGCGTTCTTTTCCTACAGAATATTCTCAAACACGAAACGCAGGGGACTCAACTACTCAAACATTGCAAGGGTAAGACGGGAGGGGTGGGTGTATTTATGCACCTTTGTCACACAACCCAAGTAACTTTGTACTGCAGCTGCACTTCTGAGTAGGCAAAGTTAGCTTCCATTCAAAGGAAAAAGCTAATCAGCCATATGCTTATATCAAAATGATATGACTGAGATAAAAAGCTCCTTACTCAACATATTTTAAAATGGTTTTAAAATTGATTTTTTTCAAGAACTTCAGCATAAAAAAAAAGAGTTGGGCTACCTCGCAAGTTTTCTTTTCTCTAGCCCATAGCTACAAACCTTTAGAATCCCAAAGATTAAATTTGATGCCAAAATACTGCTCTGCCTTCAATGAACTTATAGGACACTGGCCAGCAGAATTCTAAAATGTTGGTAAACACTACTTTGATATAAAAAAAGAAATGTGGACAAGTAAAGGCCTACAGATGTCCTTAGGGCCTTCAGCTCTCTAGCATTTAGGCTCTATGCAGACAGGAAAGCTGAGCTATCCTGCGAAATACACGAACATTTTTTTAAGAAACACACTCCATGCACCACCCTAGTGTATAGAAGGTTTTAGCTTCCCAAAAATGTATTTGTTAGAGGCAGCTAGCCTTGTGTTTCTTGGTCTCAACCTCTCACATTCATTTTTTAAATGCAAACGTATTAGCAAGCCCTTTAAGGACTCAGATTTTCCTTGTGTAGCCATAGCCAAGCCATGCTATACTTTCACCCAAATACAACTGTGTGCCTTGACATTATTCATTATTTTCCATAAAAAGAATTACATGGTTGAGAATAAAAGCATTAACTCATTATATGCAACTGGTTATGACAGGGCCATTGTGCTGGCATAATAAGGCAGGCTGTTTTGGCAGTGAAATGAGAGCTGACGCACCAACTGCAAACTCAGATCTTGAAACCGCCCCCCTTCCCTCCCGCCCCAATAAACCAGTGTCATCAATTACATTTTATTCTTCCTAGTTTTTTTGCATTATCTTCCTTTTAAAAAAGTTCATGCTTTAAGTCCCACTAGTCAGGCTGTCTCTATGTAAGGCAGGAAAATAGTGTAAAGATTAAAAAAAAACCCAAACAAAAAAAACCACCACCAACAACAGAACTACTTCAGTGTTTAGTCAAAACCTGGGAGCTTGGATACATGATTTTGTAAAAGTATAGTACCTCAACAGCACTCAACCAAAAACCCTCGGTTATCCCACCACGCAGCCACAGACAAACTCACTC